>NW_009211023.1:186149-254223 GCF_000690835.1 Fulmarus glacialis
CAGTCACCGCAGCTGCTCACCCCAGCTCTGACGGGGCCCGGAGGCACATCATGACCTTTCACTTGCTTTCTGGCCTAATTGCAATATTTCACTCCATTGCAGCATTCGCTGATTGTCATTTATTAACGCGGTGGTAAATGTTGCATCACGCCCCCCTCGCTCCAGAGCGCTTCCCTGGAGAGCGGCATGTGCCCCAGCAGTGCAATAAAAAAATCTTTTTCCCCCCTTTCTGTGGGAAAACAAAGTGTTGTCTCTGCCAAAGGACATATTTTATGTCTGTGTCCTGGGAGAGAACTCATAGGCCTGCTGATTTTTTTATTGAGCGCTGGGAAGCTCCGAGTCCTGTGTGAAATAAATATTCAAGGAAAAGCATGCTCTATGTACCTATGCAACCTGCCCCTCTCGGTGATAGGTCCTCCGGGTAAGACCAAGGCCATTTAGCTGACTGCATGAGAGTTAGGAGGGTGTAATGGGTTCCCTGAATCATTCAAGCCCCACCTCTTTTGTTTAGAAAAATAAACCAGGCTGTGCAAATACTTTGCTGATCACAAAATCTACTGGCAAAATTATTGTATTCTTCATTTTGTACAAAAGGGAAAACAAACGCTGGCAAGGATCGCAGTGTGGATATTTATGTCGAATCCAATAAAGGGAAAAAAACCCATGAGCACTAGTCAGCATCTGAACTGATATGAAATCAAAAGCCATTTTTGTTAAAGTTGGTTGACATAATCTAGAGTAATTCTTAATAAATCCTTTCAACCAGAAAGAGGTAACAAGTTCAGTTTAAACTGTGGGGGATTGTTTCACAAGAATAAGAAAGAAAAATTGAAAGGCAAGATAGAAGGCTATATGCAGGTATAACAAACAAGAATGAATAAGAGGTTTTAACAGAGGAAGGGAAAATGATAGGGTAAGGTACCTTGTGAAAAGGTAAAAGCCATGGGATAGATGTTTCTTAAACATGCAGATGCTATCATGGTGGTGGCAAGATTTGTCACTAACATAGCATGCCTTCTCCTGGGGAACTGTGAAAGGTTCGCAATACCTAGGAGCAAAAAGGTCTTCTCAAGTGAACAAAATGTGGATTTTGCTTGTGTATATGTTCTTCTTTCTGCCTGAACTACAATGTAAGAGGTTTGCCTCAGACGCTCAAGCAGGTGTTGCACTGTAATTACTGTTTTGGGTTATAATAATATAGGCCAAAGCCCTTTAATTCCTCTTCCAGCCATGAAGCAGCTGCCACTGCCTTGCAAGCTCTGGCTAGGTTACCATCTGATGAACATTTAACCAACTTTTGTTTCAAATTAATAGAAATAATTGCTTTGCAATGTAAACTCCATTTCCATTGGAAAGCTCAGCACTCAACACCCTGCTCCCATATTTTTTTCATTGGGAGTGAGAAACACTCATGCGAGCTGAGATTCAAACTGATGGTACAAACAGAAGTGTTTCAGTCCACCAAATTTAAATATTTGAATTTGTTTTTTCTTATGAAAATTCTCAATTTTTCCAGAAATCGTATTTTCCCAATGTGTTCCAATTACATCCGCATACTGACAGCTCGGCAGAGACACACCATGGAGGGGATGGCATTTGAACCACTTTGTGGCTAACTTTGGCAGCAAGAAATGTTCTTCATGTCCTAATTCATAAGTCATCCTTTTTTTTTTTTTTCTGGAAAGCTTCTTTTAAAAGACAAACTGACTTGGCATGATGATAAATGGTCATGAACTTAAATCACAGAAAGGAAAGTACCTTTTAGAACTATTTTTTTCTTTTAAGACTCAAAGAAAAGCAGATGACCTTTGCAAAATTTCCAGTAGGATAAGGTTCATATTCCTCAGTCAGAAACAGCTTGTCCTTTTGTTTCAAAAAATAGGCAGCTGAAGAAATTGATAAGAGACCTTGTCCACGATGTACAGATTGATCCGTTACGATATGAAGAACAAAGACTGAACAATATTTTAAATTGCCACATTATAGCAGAAACTTATTGTGATATATGGTTCTTCCCTAAACTTGCTTTCTGGGTTCCTCCTGCCCCATTTTATTTTTTTTAAAATAGACCAAATGTTTCATTAGAACTTTTTTTTAACCTGTGACTAACCCATTACTAACGAACCAACTTGCTGCACAGAAGATAGGATATTTTTGATTACTGAAAATAAATTCTCTTACTGGAGAAAAGTAAAAGAGGGCGAGAGGAAAGGGAATTTCTGAACACTGAAGCCACAAGAACAGGCTCTTGTTATAAGCACATATATATATGTGTGTCCAGGTGGAGCTGCCCTGGGATCAAAGCTCTCTTAAAGGTTTCATGGAGCTGAAGCAATATGCTCTGCTTTATGAATTTGCTAGGAGAGGAGTTTGCCTGCCATGTTACCAGTCTTCAACTCCAAGCCTCTTGAAATCAGTTGAACATGAATCTTCAGCAAGATACGGCTATAAATTGTGGGGAATCCCTTTTGGGACACAGTATTTGTTGATTCAGGGCTAAGTGACTCAATTTGCTATTTATTTAAACATTCCATTCACCAGTACATAGCCACATAAAATGTGGAATCACATTCTTGTGAAAGTCCTAGAGGCCAGTAGGCCACTGCCCCATGCCAAATTTCACTTGAGTCCGAGCCAGGTTTCTTCAGTTCGCATATACAATGAATGAGAAAATGCAGTCCATATATTACAGTAGATGCTCAGCAACTTAAAGATATTTAATTTATACCTCAGATTAAGGCCAGAATATTTCCCTTCTACTGTACAATCACCTGGCAGTAAATACAGGCTAAGGAAGTACAACTTAGTTAAAGCATTTAATTAAGACCAAGGCAACATTTGATACCAGCCAAACCTCTCTTGTAACCAGCTCCTCAAATTCTGAACTGCAGCAGTATTCTGCTGCTAGAGAAGGGCTGCCCAAGGCACCCTCCATTCCCGGGAAGACATCTCCGGTTCAGACAGTGGCTCTTCTCTGATATTACATTATCTTAGTTGTATCCCTGCCCAGAGGTAGAAACTGCTTTACTGTCATGAATACATAAATACTGTTTATGAAGCGTCATCCTTACTCTGCAAGTTACATTGGTGCAAGACTCCAGAAAGTGTCATAGAAACATGAAATTAATTGTGTGTTTGCTGGTTTCACTGAAACAGTCATTGCAACAGAAAAAGTTTAGAGAGCATGAAAATGAGTGAAATATTTAAACTGTCCTCACAGGACTTTTCCTTTTCACTTAGTCTGTTCAAGGTAGGGAAGGATCATACATATGCTTCTGTAATAACACTTTTTAAACAAACAAACAAAACCCAGTTAATCTCCCCCTCTAGAGAAGCTATTAATTAGTCTGCTTTGCTTTGTTACATGGATCATTTTAAAGAGAGGATTAAAACATGCAGTCGCAAAGCAAGCTACTGCAATTGAAGTTAGGGAATGCTTTGGGGGAAAGCTTTAACCTACAAGAGGGAACTAACTGTGGTTTCTAGCTGGAGGGTTTGAGCCCTTCAGAGCTTCTGGGAAGGTAAAAAAAGGTATCACATTCTAAGACATGCTCCCAAGTAGTAAGTTTCCTCCATCTGTAAGAATTCAACTGGAAACATGTACTTTCAAACCAGGACAGTTCTTCCCTTGCCCACGTCTGCAAGGTGGGAAGGCAAGTAGGAGACGGGCAGTCAGGAAAGCATTATGTCAATCCTCTACTGTTGTAGGGCCTGTTTGTTAGCCTGTACTGTGCTGAATGATTTACAGACAATTCCCGACAATTTAAAGTCTGGCCCCAGGACCTTACAAGTCACATCTGACATTCATCTCAAGGATCTTAGCATAAAAAGTATATTAATACCTTATATTCTATACAAAGCATGTTTTATAACAGGAGGTACAAAATGAAAAGGAGGTGCGTTTATCTTTCCAAAACCAAACTCCTCATTTACATTTTAAGATCATTAAAAGTTGGTTGAAAAGAAAAAGTATAACTGAGATTCAAGCAGAATATGTGAGCTACCACTGCTGGCAAACAAAGGCACCACCATTAACAACAGTTAACAAATGAGTTGCATAGGAGCAAGTGGTGGGAACATAAGAATACAAGGGGGGAAAAAAAAAAAAAAAAGCAACATCTCAAAACACAGAACTTTGGTAAGAGGTATACAGACTTGCACAAGGGAAACATCCTAAGCCTGCAAGCAGAAATGAATTGCCTGATACAGTGAGGAGGATAACTACAGAAAGAGTGACTGGTAGCAGAGGGGGTGGGGTAGGTAACAGAGAAAGAAAACGAGTTTCATTAGAAATGCCTGGCCAGGTAAGAATACCAGCAGCAAGATTTAGTAGCTATAGATGGTGAATTGTCCCCTGGGGTGGGGAAAACAGGAAGAAGCCCAAGCTTCCTGGAAAACAGGAAAATTAAGAAATGAACAGAATTACCCTGACTGCTAGACCCATCAGGGCTATCCCAACAGCAGATAGATACCTGGATCTGCATTGTCCCTCAACTGACTTTGATTTCCCTGCTTCTGTCAAGTTTCAGCTGCTTCCTGTAGGGAAGATTTTTTTATTCACTTTAGCAATACAGGCTAGTCCAGAGTGTATAAACTGGCATTTCCCTCCCTAGCATACAGGTTTAGAAACAAGCTGCCCCACCCAGTTTTCAGAACTAGTTTACTATTATAAATAGAAACTTCTAGTCCTTTTGACACTACCTTCTAAAAAAACCTGCTCCCTTCAGCTGTCCTAAGCCTACAACAAAACAGCTTTCTCAGGTCATTCCCTGCTCTCTTATAACCTGAAACCCCAGCACTTCCTTCCTGATGTCGCCAGAGCCAGCCAACAGCTGGACAAGGTTATCCTAATCAGTGGCAATCACTGCTTCTTATAAAGGTCAGATGACACCCCCCCCATACCACCACTTCTTAATGGGCCCTCTGACTTAGCAAGTGAGTTGTGGTGAGTGCTGCAGAGAGTATAGATGGCTTTTACTTTGCGTGAAGCATATTAATAGGTGAGTGGCTCTTTTCTCAGATGTTACTTGTTTTAGTGACTGTTCAATGTAGTTTTCTCTCAATGTTTCTGCTCAGTGATTTGAGCCTAAGAAGTTCAGTGTAAGTCTCCTCTTGTGTGTTCTGGCAAGTTAGCTGGTTGCGATGGGCTATGTGTGCTGTGTGAGCACTCCTGTCCCATGACTGGGAAGGGTAAGGCCAGCAGTCAGAGGAGCTGAAAAAATGGAGATGCTCTTAAGGGTATTTTTAGGTGGTACACTTCTACTAGTAGCTCTGCCAAAATCTAAAGTGCAGGGAGTTGAATAGTTCCTGTGGAGGCACCTTGTAGCACTGTATAAATTTACTGGAGGAATGTGCTTCTTCCCTGACAGTCTCCAACTGCTGTATTTCCCTTTGAAAGACAGCAGGAGCCTGTTTCTACTCTGCTCCAAACACCATCAGCTTGCATCACTTGGTACCTGTATTTTCCCTATATCAGACTCAAGTTACAGAGATGCAGGTAAAAGTTATTTTAAATTTCCAGTTTACCCACACAAACCGGTTCTGCTTACTATATCTTTCTCTGACTTTCACTGTGAACTACAAAGCCACCAGCTCAATCTTATAATGCCCTTCTTAGAGCTGGGTGGTCAGGCCAACATTTTCTTTCTAACAGCAACAACAAAAGAAATCCTACTTTTTTCTTTCATCAAACACTTTTTAGGTACCCAGATTAGTTTGTTCACAGAGTAGCTGGCATGCTTCGTTCTCCTCACCTCATCCTCAAGTCATACATAACAAAGGGTTCATGGATACCAAGAAACATTATACAGCTAGGAACAAGGAGACACTGAGCCTTTTTTGAAATATCTGCCCTTGGCAAGGGTTGGCCATCACGGCATGTAGAAAAAGGTACAACTTGTTATAGAAATCCTTGTACATAGATTTACAAAAGTGTTCCTTCATGTTTGGATTTATACAGAGATATTTAAATAGATGTACTTCAAACACTTCCATCTCTGTGGTCTGCTGTCAGTATTAAGGATGTTACAGTATTCCTTATGAGTCAAAAGTGCCTTTTTTCCTTTATATGGAAACTATTTAAAAAAAAGCTCTCACTACTGTAAAGATCAAGTGTCTATCTCTGAGAGATCGTAACATTCCTTTTTCAGAAGCCAGGGCTTAACAATGCTGTAGGAAAAAAAAGAATCTATATGGCAAATCTTGTAGTACAAGTTTTTGTGGTTAACCGAGAAACATGCCATGAGTCAAGCCTTTGGAAACAGTTTAGTAATTAAAGACAAATGCTATGACATAATCATTTACATGCAGCAGAAAGATTTTTAGATTAAATCTGGCCTGACCCATTGCTCAGCAAGTGTTATCTGGGATTCTTGAAAGTCATTCATTTATTTACATACTAATTTGGCCCACATGTTTTATTAAAAACAAAAGCCTACATTTCTCAGAGGAGTGAGCTCTATTCCAACTCTGGTTAATGAGTTTGGTCAAGCAAGGAATGGACCTGTTCCAATGGGTACTATATGGAGATATTCGTAAAACAACAGAGAAAGTTTTGGCTTTCAAATAACTTTTTTCCCCCAAACTTACGCTCTTCTAAGTGCATTTATTTCAGGTAAATGAATGAGTCCTGCTTAGCTGCGCTATCAATCATACACTTGTACTCTACACATTGTAAAGCTGATCCATAAAGTTAGTGGAGGAACCAGCTAATTTGGCTAAGGCAGCTGGGCACTCCTTGAAGGGGAAAAAAGTGTATATAAACACCAGGCACACACCTATGTGTATGTCAAGATATTGCTCCATGTAACCACTGAGCTTAAATCTACCTTTTTTGTCTTGTTCATGAGCTGTTCTTGTCTCCTGAGCTGAAAAGAGGAAGGAGCTTTTATGATGGAGTTTTGGAATGAAATAATGCGGCAATTGCTGGTAGGGAAGCACTGACAAGAGGAGGAGATCAAGGTGTAATATACTTTTGAACTGGCATAGCCAGAAGCAGAGGAGTGTAGCTGAAAGATGGATGACTATAAAAAATTGAATAGAAATAGAGGATTTTTTGATTATGAAATTCTGGGTTGCCTTCCTCCTCCTGTCCCTGCTCTATTCTTCCATTTTGCTAGTGAGATGAGTAGTGTGGGCTAATGGAAAAGAGGGGATTAGAAAATGACAAAACAAATGGATAAGGGAGGACTAAATTTGATGTTTCTGCAGGAAAATAGGGACTTTTTCCAAACGGAAACATGTTCCCCAAAAGGCTATTTTTCTAGCCAAAAAGTGATCATGCTCTTTTCATGCAGGGCAGTGAATTTCTGAAGTAGAGTGTTGTGAGCAGCTGTCAGGAAGGAAAGGTTAGGCTTTATTTTAAGTTGGTCCTCGCACATAAAAAGAAGCTTCTAATGACCTGCGCAGCTTCCTATCCTCAGTTGGTGCCTACTCCCACGGAGACATAAGACAGACCAGTATACTGATATTGGCCAGGCGCTTATGTGCAGGCAGCCAGTGTCATCTCTCGGCGGGCCTTGGGGAGTACTCGCAGTTAAGGCCTGTGTGGGAAGAGAAGCACTTTAGAAGACAGAAGTTGGGCTAAAAAAAATAAATATGCATTGCCTCAGGTACAGGTGAGAGCACAGCTGGACTTCTCCATGGGACTGGAGCCAGCTGCTAATTCCTGCTCAGAGTGAGTAGAAACCAGTGCCTGATCTCTCTGTTCTGCTTTGGAAAGTCTCAGCCAGCTGTAATGCAGTTGATGGGGTTGAAGTCACATGTGAGGACCCAGAAACAATTTTCCCCAAAGCCCCCATGTATTTGGATCTTGTTGCCTCTACAGGACTGCAACTCTCATCCCTTAGCCCTGAGGCAGGTGTGCTGACCTGGCAGTAGCTGTAATCGTGAACGCTTTGTTGGGCAGTGTTGCCGCTCCACTCCTCCACGGTACACTTCAAGTTAAAGATGGGCATCCACTCTGTATGGCTCTGCTCAAGCACCTGGGTGCGAGTGGGTAGATGCTCTTGCAGGACCACACCGACACTGGCACAGCTCCTTGAGCATGAGCTTGCGCATCTCCAGAGTCAGGGCACCTCACTGCAATGCGTGCATGCGTTGCAAGTAAAGAACCAAAGAATCAGGGACTCTGGCCCTAAAGATTCAAAAAGAAGTATGAAAATGATTGCCATATAAGCTAGTATCTTCCAACATGTGTTTTTCACTTTTTCATGCATCTGTAGATCAAATAGAGGTGCAGGAGAGCAGCTTTCTTGATTTGCTGGTGCAAATTTTAATTTATTTGCTTAGGAGAGGTGAAATCTGATTCAGTGATGCATTTGCCATTAGTAAGTGCTTGGCACTGGTATTTAAAACAGCTCTTTTCTATCTGTGGCAGCTTTTACCTTTGCTTAAGCCTCACAAACCCAAGATTTACAAGCTAATGAACACTAACTGACAATATGTAGACGATACCCTGTGCACCGGCTGTTTGGTGTAGATAACTAAGGCTTGTGAGTTTACTCTCAAACTGACTGCCTAAGCCTGGATATCTGCTGAGATACTTTATCCTTTTATGAGGGTGAATCCAGAGTGCACTGAGTAATGCATAATAAAATTAGTTTGAGGGGGGAAAAAAGAGAGCAAAAAGATAAGCACAGTAAAATAAGCTCAAGTGACTTCACTGTTCAGTAATGACTCCTACCAAATAACTGCATTGTAGTTTTATCTTTCCAACCAAGATTGTGTTAATGCTCTAAAATTAAATCTCTTGTGAAAGTTATCTGGAATTTCTCAAACAAGTTTTAAAGGGGTTTATTTTTTCATCAGAGGTCATGCCTCAAGAATTTGTAGGAATTCCGCCTGGAAAGTAATAATCAGTGGAAACTGGCAGTCAAAGCTAATTTATATTACTCTTCCAGATAAAAATTCCTTCCGTCTTAGACCTGCATTTCAAAAAAGATGATTATCACTCTTGAGAGAATACATCAGTGAAAAAAGAGAAGGAATGACTTAAGAGACGTCTCTCCTGCATCTGTAGATTTGGGTTTTATGGTGGGTTTTTTATAATCCTTCCTTCTGAAATGTATGAAGGACAGAGACAAAAGGGCAGGAAAGGGAGAAGGAGAGGCATGAAAGCAAACTCAAGAAATCAGCTGCCAGGTAATTTCCCAGGAGTTTCAGAATAAGTGACTTCAAAGCAGGATGACACTTCACCGAATAGAGATGCTAGAGCCTTTTCTTTCTTTTTGTTCTGCTTGTGGTGTTATACCATGTCTGTCACTACTGTACCTGGCTTTCTGTCAATGTTCAGTTTAATAGGTTAACTGCTGCAAGAGGAAAAATAAAGCCATCTCTCTTTAACTCAACTTAAAAAAAGTTTCCACCTCTGCATGCTGGTGGGCCAGTTGTCACTCACTTGCTCTCAAACTCCTCCCCACATCACCAGGCAGAGGCTGAAATGGCAAAGGTCCTAATGTACTTACAGAGTGGATCACGGACCCGTCTGTCCCTGTGTGAGAAAGGGATTCAAAGGAGCGTGCGCTCGCAAGGTTGGAAGAGCAGGAGGTGGTATGAAGTCAAGATGAGGGCATCTTTGGCAATGACACCTTAGGTGGCTGTCAGGTGCCTTCACATGTGCCTTTTTCACGTGCTTGCCTTCAAAGTCCTGTGGACTAAACTCTTGTCAAAAGTGGTATTAGTGAGATCTGGTGTTTGATGTTAATAATCTTCGGCAGTGCTGGTCTTCTGCAGGGCAGCACAGAGTGATGGGCCGAGCAACCTCTGCTTGGTTTGTCATCAGCCTTGTAACTGAAGCACTAATCAACCGCCAGCAGCACCGGTTCACATGATCTGCTTGTAGAAAACCATGTTAAATAACCCCATGCAAAGGCAGAGTGAGGTTGGTTGTTAATTGGATCTCAGTCTGAGATGCTGCCAAATGCTACACAGGCCATATGCACATTACAAAACAATATGTTTTTGCTGTTCTCCCGCATAGTCATGCTAGATTAGATATTTTCCTGTTCAAGCACAAAGCAGCACATTTGCGTATATAGGAAGCCTTCTATTTATTACAAATTCAATCTCTTTTTATTGTAATGTTTCAACAAGTTTTTTAACTTAAATCTGTCAGTGTCACACACACGTGTATGTGTGTGTGTATTTATTTTTTCCACAGAATTCCAAATCATAATTTTGGTGTAAGGCCATCAATAACGCCATGCGCTTCAGAGAGTAGGTAATCCTTTAGGAGTGGAAACAGAAGACAGATTTGCTTCCAATGGTGAGCTCATTCCTAGGTCACCATTGAAAGCAGAAAGAGAAACATGCTCCAAAATAAACAACAGTTTGAACTCGAAAGCATTTTTCTTTTAGGGTGCCCAGCTTTGCATGAAGGAATTCCTGCAAATTCTTCTTAACCTTTCCGAGGGCTATTTCAGTTTCCCAGGTCATTAGTGTGCATTTCCAGAGAGCACTGTGACAAGGTACTGACTCTACGATATTTTTTGAACAGGATCTTTTCTTTAAAAGAAATACATAACAAGATCCCTCGGAGGCTCACAGTTGAAGCTACTTGGAAGGGGGAGCAGGGGGACAGACACAAAATTATGAACAATGCAAATAAAGACTTTGACTTAGTGAGCAAGATAAACCTGAGTGAGTGCCAGGCAGTTTAACTTTTCCTAACCTAGAGTTTTGCAGCAACTATTAGCTAGCAGATAACTCTGTAGATTTGCATCTGTAGAGGGTTGGAATCCTTCTCCAATTAAGCAAATAAAATACAGTTTCAGGTAGGCTGTGATTAATGAAAACTCCAAATTGGTTACCCTTAAATAAAGCAAGAAAAAGCCTTGCTTCTGAAGGTCACACATATGAGGAGTACCATGTTGTGTAGTACTACGTGAGGACTTCCCGGTGGGACTCCTTACTAGACTGAGGAGTTTCCATGGCAGAGGAAATACCAGACATAAAAAAATAGGCTATTTTCCAATGACTTGACTTTCATTCAAAGGGATATCTGCCTTTTGGAAATCCAAGTCAGCGATATGGGTTGCCTCTGATGTTAAGGCAGATAGCTGACAATTGGAAACAGCCGTAGAAAACCCTTGTGTCACAGAGTGAAGTATTTGGTTTATGGAGAAGCAGAACAAATAGTCGGATGAGGTCAGATATCCCTGTGGAGGACTCAATGCAGAAAATAGATGGACTCATCTGCAATGACCAGCCAAACCCATCCTTGATAAGGGGAGTTAGGTAGGAATCAGGATTCCTCTCTGGACAAGCACATAGACAGTGACTGCAGTGGAGTGATGATCCTTTCTCTGAAGGGACAGAGGATGGGAAGGAATCAACAGACCTATTAACTGAGTGAAAGGATTTTCACTTGTATATTTAGGTGTTTGAAAGTTAGGGCTCTCTGCTGCTGTTGAGAAATAGGCAGTCTTTAATTTTCTTTTAGAGTTGGATGCCAAATTTTGGGAGAGTTATTTTCAGAAAAAAGGAGAGGTTCAATATGACAGTGTTCCACTAATTTGTCATGGCTTTATGAAATTGGTCTTGCTGATTTTTTTCCAAGTTGATATATTTCTTTTCCGCATTTTTGAATGAAAACATTTTAGTATTTGATAAGCAAAGTTCCTTTTCATTTAAAATATCACCTACTTTTATTAAAATGAAAAAATGTGAATTTGAAACAATGGAAAAGGAAAAGGCCAACAAATAAAGTTATTCATACGTTTGTTTCAGAAACCTTAATCTCATGTTACCCCCCTGGCTCATGCTCAGATTTGTCCTGCTTAGGCAAAAGTATGCTTATGGGGTTGAAAGCTGTGTCCGCTGGGGGCCTCCTTCCTTCCTCCCAAATGGAGGCACAGGAAACTTGTCTTAAATGCATTTCCTCCCATCCATCCATCTGCCTCAGAGACAAGGGGTGGCCTCCATCCAACTCACTCAGTGATCTGCTCTCAAAGGTCTTTTAAAATATGCTGTCAAATAAACAGATTATTTAACTCCTGCTAATCAAATCAAATAACCCATAAGTATCCTAAAAAAACCAAACAAACAAACCCCAAAAACCCCAAAAACTTCCTCACACAGTGATTTCTTCATTCCCAGCTCTCTAAATATACCTACCATCAGTATCTAGGCCTTTCTAAGAATCACCTCTTATTCTCTTTAGGAGAATAACTGCAGTGATGAAGATTATTTAACAAAATAATATGCTATGGGGAAGAAGTAAACCCTAAAGATCTATAGGTGTTAAATTTAATAGGTAAGCCAAAGCTGCTGGGAACAAAACTTTCTTAAGCAGAAGGTATCCACCTGCCTACCCCTATTAGAGCTCAGACACAGTCAGAACCTCAGAGGTATTAGAGGGGATCTGCTGAGATCATCACAATCTTCCTGCAAAGGATGGCTTTGTAAGTAATTTCTTGGCTTGTGACACTCCTGGTAGAGACACCCTGAACCACTGGAAAGAGAATGGCTTATCTTTGCATTCACTGCTGGGAAGGAGAGAGATGCCACTGGTGTCATGGCAGCCTGCGCTTTTCCTGAATGACTTTCTATCTTGTCCTTTGCCTTTTGTTCCTCGGGGCGGGGGGGGGGGACTTTGCCACCACGGTTCTCCCCACTACTGTTGGTTTCTATTTTTTTTGTTTTTATCCCTCAGTTTAAACTGCAGTCATTCTCCTTTGAATCATTCTGATCACGGGAGCAAAAACCTGTCATAATAGAACTGAGGAAAGACAATTTGAATTTCCCAGTATACGGTAATTGGGTGGGTTTAGTACCAGTTGCCATTCTAAGAGGTTAAATGAAGAATCCAGCCACGACTGGATCTTTGGAGGTTCTTTGTAGACCCTGAGCTTGGGACCTGGGCTTCAACCTGAGCTCTCATTGCCCATGCTGCCTGTGTACGTCTGATCTGTACCCCGGTGGGAGCAGACAGAGGCAAAGCGGTTCCTCAGGTAGGCAAATACAAATGCAATTTGGGGACTTGTTTGAAACAGATTCTCACCACCACACGTTTTGAATGATCATATAGGGGATTTAAGAAGTTTAGTATGGCTAACAAACAGTACAGACAGGATCTTTGTGAACATTCAAAAGCCCATTTTAAGTCTGTTTCTGTGGTTTCAGAGAAGACAGGATGCCTTTGCTTTTTACATCCTCCTTTCTTCATTCTCTGCCCTGACTACTGCAAAAATACACCGAACTCTTAACTCTCCCTTCTTGCGCTGGCCTCCCACTCTCCAGAGCAACTTTGACATTTGTACCTGTGTTTCAGCAGAAAGCTGGAGAGTCAACTGAACAACCTGTATTCTGTATTTTTTTACTGCCAAAGTGCTCTCAGCATGGTCTCCACTCAGGATGAGGGGAGAGATGTTCACTCTGGAACCTCTGGCCAAGGTTTTATATGGGTGATATAATCCAGTTGCAGATCCTGATTTATGGAAGAGAACCAGCAAATTACAGCTCCCACCAGATATTCCAACTTCTGCTTTCAGGCAGGAGTGTTTAGGACTTGATTTGTACTTTCCTGAAAGTGGAAACATTTCCTTGTTGGGGAATGGGAGAGGAAGAGAGGACTTTTTTCTTTTATATTAAAATTTTTTGAAAGAGGGCAGTAGGATAAAGAGAAGTCACTACAACTCAATTCTGTTTTTTTCTGTCCTTAATCAGTTCCCACCAGCCTGTTCTTTTCATTCCTCATTTCTGCCTGCTCCTGCTCTGTTCCTGACCTGTTACTGGCTGCACCAGAAGGTGAATCAGGCTTTTTCTTTGTATTTACATCTTAATAAAGAGTGTTGCTTGTATGGTCCCATATTGTCCAACATCACTCTGAATCAACTGGTGAAAATTTTTGTAAAAACCTGAACACAAATGCCTGAAGTTATGGCATTGAAATGATAATAAGCTGACTATTATGTTCCAGTGTCATTCTGAATACTGGTGGTGCTTAAGGGGAGGCAGATCCTGTTTTAACGATTTCTGAAACCTCAGATTGTTTTCCCCATTGGTTTCTGTCTAGGTTCAGGACCAAAAATGTCATTACAGCATTTAAAAATTAATTTCAAGATATTTTAGGCAAGGGAAGCTACCAAAAAATTATGATATACTAATTATAGCTCAGTTACATATATAGGCTCAGCTGATTATACAAGTTGTCCAGTTCTCAGAGACCCTTTCCATAAGGTACTTCTGGAAGACCTGACGTAAAAGGAGTTTTAAAGGGATGACAGACATAGTGACTGGATGGCTTATGCGATGGACACTTCAGGTAAGTAGGGGTAAGATATTAAAAATGAGAACGTTTTTTAAGATTAAGAAGTCTTGTAGGTTTACCTAGAAAAAAATTCCTGAGGGTTACTCATCATTAATTCTGAGATCTACAATATCTTCATGAATTAGTATTTTCCTATATAAATGTAAAAATGTACTTAATTCAAGAGTTTTTTCCAAATGACAGAATTTGTAATGTGCTATTAAAAACAAAAAACGAAAACCCCCAAAACAAAACAGCAGAACCCAAGAGCTTGCTATTTCCCAACTCACTATAACATTATATTTCAAAGCTTCAGCTTAGCTGTTGTGCCACAGGGAGATCAATATCTGGATTTAAAAAAAAAAAGGAAAAAAAAAAAAGGATAGTAAACATGGCTTCTTGAATGAAATCTTGTTTCAGATAAGAAGTGATGGTGTCCTTCTATGTAGGAAGAAGTAAAATGATTGCTGCAGCACTTAAAAATAAGCTATATGATATTTATTTTGGAAAAGAATCATCATTTGATTTGAGCAATTTATCAAATAAGTATGGTGGTAGGCACTGCCTAAGATGAGTACGTGGAGCTGTAACAAGGCTCCTGTTTTAAATTTCTAATTCCTCCAGTGACTCATGGACAAGTCACTTAGTGTTTTTATTCTCTCAGGAAATTTTGTAAAATTTCCCTTGATAATAGCAGCACTGGTAGCCAAGTTACTGGTAATTCCCAAGAGGAGTTGCAGCATCTGTATCATATTTTCCTTGTCTGCAAATTATCGATAATATCATCTACCTTGTGCAAATGTTGTGAAACTCAACAGATTAATAGTGATATAAAAAAAAGGAGCAAAACAATTTTGAGCAAAGGTCTGATGAAAGCTACCACATATGAGGTGGAAGGTGTTATTCATGTTTTATCATTACTACTTTATGATCAGTATTAAAGTTACATGTATAGTCCCCTTTCACATATAAGGACTCTTCTGAAGAGTCAAACTGATAAAGTCTTATTAAATACAGCTTAGCTATCCTCTTTAACCAAACGGAAAGGTCCACAATGAATAGCTAAACTGAGACATACAGCTTGCCTTGCAGACTAGACAAACGCTCAGGAAATGACTAAAGTCGGATGTTCATGCTCACAGAAATTGGCAACAGGGAGAGAAATCAGTGGGCAAACCTTCTGGGTTTCGGATGACTGGCTGTGGTTGCTTCAAGTTGTTTTCCATTGCACTCACCACTTACTTTCAAAATACCCTGTGGCAAGCAATAAATAAATAAAAATTTAGGTTCAGAGCCTTTACAATAAATTCTAACCCTTAATCCAGTCCCACAACAGTAGGAATTCATTCACATAGTTGGGGGTTGAATATCTTCAGATGTCACCCTGTGTTTCTGTAATGTCTGCAGAAAGAACATGAAATTCCAGTTTCTGTATAAAGAATGCATTTTTTTGTTTTTCATTAATCCATCCTTTGTCAACATCGTACTTGTTCACAGTAAACTAATTCCTTTCAGTCGCTATCCTTAAAGAGCGCAGCTGAAAAGACAGGGCAAACCAAAGTAAATGAATGTTATTTTTTAAACTTTTTTCATTGTAAGAGAATTCATAGTGCTATATTGCCCTGATCAGTTTCAGCCTTTACATTTTGAGAGTGCTCCATGAGGTGGATGTTTTACAATATGTATCACCTGAATGGATTTTTCTTTACCAGCAGCATTATAGAATTAAACTCCTGCCAAGGCTGTCAGATTTCCATGAAAGTGATGTTACTTTTTTTATCAGACTTTGTGACAGCTACAACATTTGTTTGCAGCACTAAATACATGCTTGCAGCAAATATATTTTGTGCCAAAGGGAGGTATGTCTTCTGAGGAAGCTGGCAAGAACCTGGCTTTCTGGTCATACAGAAAATTAATGCTACATTTTCATGGAAATATATAGTGTCTGATGGGAACTAGATTTTGAATATATTAGAGTTAAATTTCAAAGGTTTTTAGATGTTTGTCTAAAGATGCAGACATGTCTGAGTAGGTCCTTCAAAAGTGCCTAGCCATATATGAATTATTTCTCTAAAAGTAAGTTTCATTAGGATGCCATTATTTCTCTCTCTTTTGGTGATTAAACATAAAATTTAATCCATAAAATCTGGATCACTTGGCTCTCCACACAAAAGATCTCAAAATATTTTGTAATAAGCAAAATACCCTGTGTCTCTGCCTCAACCAAAATTTCCTACCTTCTATGGACAGCAGAGTGAAATTTTGAGCTGAAAACAACTTTCACCTTTATTTATTTTAAATTGACTGTGTTAAAATCCCAGTTTTTTAAAAAAGGACAGTGACCCTTGAAAACCTCAGTCTCACAGAAATCTGATGTGATTTCAGCCCCTAGGGCCTAAGGGAATTATAAAAGTGAGATGTGGCTTTTAAATTTTTTTTTTTTACTTCAAATCATTGAATTAAACATATGGGTGCCTGTCTTAAGACGTTACAGATTTTTTAGAGATTTAATCAGGGAAGAAGGTTTATGGCAATAGCCTAACTGGATATACCATGTTTTATTGTCTCTTCTTTGTCATTGTCTCACTCCTCCTTAGAGATTAAGAAACACTTTGTAGTGCTTTGTCAAAATCCCAGCTACACAAAGGCAGCTATATACTATTCATGGAGGGACTCCAGATCTGTTTTGTATGAAGCTACTAATGAGCTAATGTGTTGTTACTGCTTTGGAAAGCTGATATATGTGCCCTGACATGGCCTTCAGCTGAACAGTGATGGGGACTGAAGCCTGTTTTATTGCCTTGACCGGAGGTTTTTTCAGAAAGGAGGCAGGCACATAATGGAGACGCTAATCTACTGTACTTCTGATCTTCCCTGAATGACCTTATTGCTATAGACAAAAAGCTGTGCCTATTAATCCTTGCCTGTGCCCAAATAATGCTTGGCTTCAGCTAAAATTGCTTTGAAGGGTGTTAATTAGCATTTTGCAGAGAACTGAATTTGTGATCCTGCCATTTATCCAATGAGAAAGTGGATTAGGATCATCAGGCAGAATGCACCTGCAATACTAGATGGAAATGATCACATCCACAATGCAAATGTAATTTTAGCCATCATAATCAGAGTAGAAAGTTTTAATGTCACATTCTCAAAAAATTAGTGTCTCTAAAAAAGCTAGATAATGCAAATATCTTTGACTCCTTATTTTTCTTTTATTTCACCTTACTAAAAACTGAGAACACTTGGCCAACAATACAAGCTCTTGGAAAGATAATAAACATGCAGAAGGAACAGAAAAACTTAAGGGGGAAAAGAAAGAGACAGCTCTACTGTATTTTTTCTTCTTTCAACAAATAATTTTGTTTC
Source organism: Fulmarus glacialis (assembly GCF_000690835.1). NCBI lineage: Eukaryota > Metazoa > Chordata > Aves > Procellariiformes > Procellariidae > Fulmarus > Fulmarus glacialis. Next base: position 203,764 of record NW_009211023.1, read on the forward strand.
TTGCTCCTTTATTCAAATATTTTACAGTCAAAATCTTTGAAGTGCAGGGATTTTGTTAATTTGATTTTTGTTTAATCAAAGAAGAATAAATATACGTATGAAAAGCAATGAGAACATTGAGGAAAGTGATAGTCATCGACATCCCTGTTAGGATGCTGCTATTGTTTTTTTGCTCCCTGTAGTACAGGACCACAGGCTGAGGAGGGACCTCCTGGGCTCCTTGGGCCGCTCAGTAACTGCATTATACAAGCTCCTTTCGTAACTAACCATGCTCCAACTGAAAGTAGGTCAGTGTTTCACCCGTTTCTCCTGACTACAAGACTGTTCCAGACCCGTACTTAAGCTTCTTCTGAAAGCTTCATTTATTCATGGATTGTTCAAGCTCATTTGTTCATGGGCCAAGAGTATCCTTTAGTTTAAGTAATTCTTTCCTTTCCCCTTAATCCCCATGACTGGCTCACATAGATCAGTCATCTTTCTCATTTTTCTGTGCTGGACAACCAAGGGTTTACCCTCCCTTCACAGGAGACGCATGCTTTAGTTTACTTAATCTTTCCAGAGCACAAATGACCAGAGCTGTGCACTGTAGTGCAGTTTTGATGCTATCTCACCAGCACTCTTCACAATGGTGTTGTTCCTTCCCTTATTGAAATCTAGTGAAGCAAGAAAGGTTGAAAACTTCCCAAAAAAGTTTAAAGGATGTCAACCAGTTCCTTAGATTCCAGTTCCTAAAATTCCTTAGGGAATTTTAGAAATGTGAATCTCTACTTTATTGAAAATTAATATATATATATATTATGTATAAGATGAAATGGGCATTGCCCTAATCAGACCTGTATTTAACTGATTAACTACTTCCATCCCAAGCAATTTAATACTTATTTTCAGTTTTACCCATCATCTAGCTGGGGCCAGGAGTTGGAAGGCAAGTTTTGCTTGCTGATTCTGCAATGCTCCAACAGCAGCGTTGTTTGGAACAATTTCAGGGATTCATCTGCGTTAAGGTAGTTGCACAATAATAGTCAAAAATCCATTCTTCATCCAGCTCTCTTTTTAGGTCAGCAGCTGAACTTAAGAAAAAAAGAGTTAGAAGGCAAACAGATTCCAAGCAAATATTAATATCTTTCTTAAATTTGTTTAAATAAAAAATAAGATTCATAAAAATAATCCAAGTTCAACTGAGAACATTTTGTTCACACAAAAAGCAAGGTGCATTGCTGCTTCTTTGGCTAAGTTTTTAGACATTATTTTCCTCTAAGAGCTGAGGTAAATTTTTAACTGAACCTTGATTATGAGTTAGTCATGAAAAGTGGCTAGCAACTTAAAAAGGAATGTAAAAATAATCTGCACTTCAAAAAGTGAAAGAAAAACAAAGGCTTTTCTGAAAGGAAATCCTGCATTTAAAAATTTTCATAGTGAAATACTTGGATGTTTTCTAAATCATTCCTGCCCTCTTTGGGATCAAAAACATGTGTAAAAAATCCAGTTGCTCACCTATAATGAGGGCAGGGCAAAGCAACCAGACTTCAAGGTAATGGAATTCTGCACCTGACTTCAGGCTCTTACTTCCCTCCTGTACCAAGATCTCTGCTGTTGGAGTTTGCAAATGTGGTTACAAAGCACCTGAGGCAGCTTCTTCTGCAGGCAGCCTACATGGCTGGGGTGTTACCCAGAGAGCATGGGAAAAGCATTCATATTTTCATCAGTGAACTGACTGCTCTGAGTCAGGATATGGCTGTTCTTCAAAGACTGGAATTGTTAATGAGCAAACTCTATTTTGTGCTGACAGAGCTAGCACAGTTTCTCTCAAGATTTGGTTAATTCTGGGTCTTTAAATGAACTATAAAAATATTTGGAGGGGTCTGATTAGAAATTAGCTAGAACATCATCTGGAAGATAATTTGTTCTGTGATTTCTTTTGGAAAAAAATTACATATTGTCCCTAAGTTAAATATATACCCTCAACTGCTGTAATAAATGCTTTGTTAACATTCTTCTAATGGCTGTAGGATAAAAAAACCTAACCTGTTAAAAAAACCCCAAAGTTCTCTATTTGGCTCCCTGGTGCTCAGGAACACAGATTTTATGAAAACTGCTTGGTCAGTATGTAAGTCAGGTTTGGCTGGTGTCTGAATGAACAAATGGATTATGAACACACTTTACATGTGTAGAAATAGAAAATACACACAGGCATGACCTGTAATTGCAGTTATTACTATGCAAAAGAGGTTTTAAACATCTTTATTGGTCCTGGTTTATCTTCATCTTTATTCTCATGGAGCCATCCATCTCAGAGGAGGCTTGAAAATAGACCAAATTATATTTCTTGGTCATTTGTAACTTTTTCTTCCCTTTTTTAAAGCCTCTTGCCCTTTGTTCCCCTCTTTCCTAATTTACTGCATCAAAGCCTCAGTAGCCATGGATTTCTACTCTGCTGTTTAGACCTCCATTGTTTTCCTAGAGAGAGGCATTTCAACACAGGAAACTTTTCATAAGTTTCAAAACTTCACATCTCCAACCAAGATATTGAAATACTTGCTAAAGATTCCTTTGTGACTTCCATTTGTCCTTGAGGAAAGCACAAGCACAGACTTTCCATCATAAACTTTAACACAAAACAGACTATCACAGACTGAAATGGAAGAGAAATTAAAGTCAAAATCAAACATGGCTAAGCCTATGTCTGAACTTGCCCCTTGATGAAATAAGGAGGTAAAAGGACACATACCAAATTAAAGTAAGCCTTTTCTGGCCATTTTTAAAGCCTTTTCTGGCCCTAATCATCACTGGAATGAGGGGAAACTAATGAGATGCACATTTAGTATGATGAAGATCATCTCCATCTATATGGTCTATGGTGATGCTTCTGTGGTTGTCAATGCTTTCTTTTAAATATATATGTTGCACCATAACTTAATGATAGAAGGGAGTGTGACTAGTTAACCTAGAAAATCCTGTTCCACAGACCTTACTGCTTTGAAGGTTTATTATAAGTGGATAGGTGTGTTTTGGTTTTAAAATATTGTTCCCCAGTAAAACTACTCAATAGGTCAAAATTAAAATTGGTTTTGGTCAAGCAATGAAGAAAATATCCAACTGTGAATTACCCCACTAGTGCTAACTGCTGGTAAAAGATTTCAGCCCTGTAGATCTGTTGGTAACATGGCTGTTGCAATTAATTAGAATTAATTAATTTCTTTCTCTGCTAGAGAAGTCCTACACTTAAATCATGCCTTTGGCTTACATTTGTAAGACTGATGACAAAGAGAACAAACAATTGCTTCATGCTGACCCAAAGCTATAAAAAAGTGAGATTCCAGCAGTAAGCAAATGATGCAGCTAGAGAGAGCACACATAGATTCATAGTACATTTACAGTGACTATTTTGTGAATAAAGTGGAGGTCTTTCTTTTCTAAGGCTGTAAGTGCAACACCCCCTCTAAATATCGTATTATTTTAATGCTTTCTCTCATTACACATTTTACTGTGCAAAATAAATCTCATTTTTTCTCTTATTACATAAATAAAACACCCAAACTAATGAGTCCACTGCTATGTATAACCTCATTGCCCCACTTACTGATACGCACCAAAGACAGCACTTTCACACAACTGGGCCAACAGCTAGCGTTCAGGGGCTGGCAGCACTTTGAAGGCTTCACTCTTTATCTGACTATAGGTCACTAAGTATATGATATTATTCTTTTTTTTTTTTTCTCCTCACTCTTGCAAACTGAGAAATCTAGTTGTCATCTGGAAGTGCAAGGGTGCAGTATTCATAGATGTTACACAGCTCCACCTCTAACTGAATGCAGAATCAATCTTAATTGTTGTTCTTTGTCGATTCACCCCAGAGATCTCAAAGACTGCATAGCTCTGTTTTGGAAAATTGTGGCATTTATACTTTCTGCTTTTCTACTCTCCAAAAGATTGTAATATATCTATGGTGATGTTTTCTAACTCTCTTATTAGAAGTATTTTTTGGTCAACTTATCCTTAAGATGCTACTTGGTAACTTGCACTCCTTATGTGTAAATCTGTTTCAAAAACAGAGCCCTTAGCAATCATGTAATTTTGTTTTCTGTACTGCCTCATTCCAATTCATAATAATGCTGACAGTGCCACTAAGTGTCATAAGAAGCCAACCATAGTTTAACAGCTGTGAGCTTATTATGCACTCATTTCCTGAGCAATGAGCTAGAAACGACTTTTTTTCTGCATCACACCAAATAGTTACAGAAGTATGGTAAGGTACAGTGGCAAATCTAATTCATGTTTTTGGGAGAACGCGTGGGTTTGAAAGATAAACCTGTGCAGGGGTTGGAAAGTGATGTGTGCAATCAGCTAGTTCAAAGGGCAACAGAAGCTTGTGTAGCCTATAGCAGATATTTCAGAAAAACAAAATTAAGGTGACTGATTTCTATTACCAGCAGAGAGATCCACCCAGACTCATTGAAATCCTGGGAGGTTCTGATTCCCTTGGAGAAAGTAATTGAAGCTGCATCAAGCATACAAATCGACAACTGTCTATTACATTCAGGCTTTTCAAGAAGAATTCAAATAAAGTCGAAGTTTCCAAATATTAACCTAAGAAGCATTCAAAACTAATCAAAGAGATTAAGGAGCTGATGGAAATGTCAGCATCCTCTGAAGTATTATAGGATATCTAACCACCCATCAGAGGGCTGAGTTTATCAATGACTTCTGCTGAGGATCCACTTATGGCACTTGTTTTCTGTTTCTTCTCTTGCTTTTTGCTCCCTATTGTCAAGAATGACTACTTAAGCTCAGCTGCCATGGTTCCCCTTCACTGGCCTTTGTGGTAAGTCATCCTGGATTTCTTATTTTTCCACACTGTCAAAACCCCCCAGCTTTTCATTTGTTCTCAGCCTTCATAATGTTACTGAGGGCTCCACTGTCTACTCCATTATGCAGAATCTCAGCCTCTGAGACCAGATTATTTCCCTTTTTACTATGCCATACACCCATCTTTATTGCAACAGAATTTAAAATCTCTTCCTTTCTTTTAATCTTTACATCATGAACTTCGCCCTTCTTTTGTCAAACTGGCATTTGGCTTTTTGCTACCCAAATTCATTCCTGTCTCAGTGACTTGAATACTACTGTTTACTGGGAATAACCACAGTAGAAATAATTAACTGACATCCCAGTTAGAGTTTGGGTCATCAAACTGTGAGATGACAAAAAGACGAGTCTTGTCTGCTGGAGCTTGAGTCTAAGAGTTTGGCAAATGACATAATGTAATAAAAACTACAGAGAGTAGGTGGAAGCAAAGAAGCGATTAGATTGTGATGCTACATCAGAAGCAGTAATCCCAGAATCAATATTTCTGACATGCAAAGACAAATCTTGATCTTATAGTTAAATCCTATCCAGAGATTGATGAATTAGGAAACTTTTAAGGGAAATTCTACTGAAGAAGGTACTAAAGTGCCCCAGAGAATGCCGGGCATATCAGCGTAGAAGCTGCAATCGCCAGCAGGGCTGAAATGGGAAATTATGACCCTAAACCATATAAAATAAGGAAGCCTAGACACAGACCAAGATCGTTCTGTTTGGCCCTGAATAAATACAACAATCACACACACAAAAAAAGGGAGTTGTTTCAAAGTATTCTGCTGCCACATGAGTATGCCAACAGGTAAATTACTTTAAAGCCACAAAGTCATGCTTTGGAGAGCATAAAGGCAATAAAAGATAGAGAGAAAACTCTGCCAGTCTGTCCCACTGGTGTCTTAAGCTGTCAACAGGTATGCTACAAATAATACACACAAATCATATGGATACCACATTTTATATATTGCCTTTCGCTGTCTAAAGGAAAAGTGAAATCACAATGAGGCTCCCCATCATGAATGAAGGGTATTGAAGTAGCCTGCACATGCCCTGGCAGTGCCACATGACATCATAGGATAGCTCAAGATGGATTTCATGTTGACATAAACCACTGTTTAATTTCAGGAGTATAGGTATCAAACAGCTCTAAGACTTGCTTCATGGACATTAAAAGAAATGTTTACTTTTTCAAGCAATTACTTAACTTTCCCAATTATCCAGAAAAATGACCTCATTGTAGCAAGTAAATGTGCATTGGAGACTCTGTATGTAAGTTATAAAAAAATATAGCGTTTAAAAATAGATATGCAACAGGATTGAGATACTTGAGCCCTAGACACATGCAGTATGTATGCAGTGAGAGTAAAGGGATCTTTTCTACTGTTGTTACCACCCAAGCCACACTGAACATTTACAAAAATAAGAATATCTTCCAAAGTGTTTATAATGGTATCTACCTTATTTGCAGGTAACCAGCCAAATGGGATGACAAAGATCAAGCTTTCACTCCGTGTGAAAAACAAATCTTTACTTCCAACCTCCTCCTATAACCCTTAGACAGCTCTTACTATCTACTTTGTGCTGGCACTTTGCTTTGTGTTACCTTACCGTCATACAGATAAGGTTGTGGGACGGGACCTTACTGGATCAAAAAAATCGGAGCTGTTGCATCTCTCAGCCTCTAAACTGAACATAAAGAAATAACCTGGAGCTTTCATTAATTTCACTTACCTTTTAAACTTTTTGTAGGCAACATCTAGCCATTCCTCCGTGCAGGTTTAGTAGGAAGACGGCAGGTGTAGTGTTCTCTAGTAAAAAGGTATTTTGGTGTCTTGTAGATGGTTTGAAAGGTTTGACAGAGCTTCTGCATTTACCATCAACTCAAGCACGATTAGGAGATCTCTTTCTTGGACAAGAGGCTTGTGATAGAAACTATTATAAAGCTAAGTAAATGCATGCCTAAAATAAAAGGAACCCATCTGTGTGTGAGCTGTTATAAGGTCAGGAAGTTGGCAGATATTTCCTAAAAATTATTTTGTCCTTACTTGCAATCCTCCATCTTCCATTCAGCTCTGTCCTTCCTTGTAAGTCCTGCAGGTTTAATCTGTGCAAATTAGGAAAGAGCAGGCAAAGGCTGGAAGACAACCAGTGATGTCAGCTACAAATTGCTTCTCACACTCTTCAGCAGCCTAAAAGAGTCACGTAGGCACATGCATGTGCAATACACGTGTGTGAAAAAAATGGGTTATGCATCAGCTCACTAAATATCTACGGGACTCAGATCAGTCCTGTAGGTATTCATTCTTCCATGAGACATTGCATGTATTTTCCCAAATAAAATAATACAGTGGAGACTGAAGGGATAAACTCATGGGTGGCAATGAAAAGTATGATGCAAACACAAAAAAAAATGCCTCTCTGTAAAATATTAAAAGGAAAAATCATCATCAAAAGAAGTTTGCATCCAAGGTTTTGAGAGAGCTGGTTAATATGCACAGTTGTCCCAATAAATTGTTAAATGTGTTTGCAGTGAATTCGTAAATCACTGTGTGAGGCATTGAAATAACTGGCACTACTGTTTTGGCTCAGTTACCAGTTTTACATCAGGGACTTATTTTCCAGTTTTTTCCTCTAAGTTCCTGTAATCATGTGCTGCAGTTGAATCTAAATTGAATGGCATGCACAATAAATATGCTCCCTCACTGAGATCATGCAAGCACTATAAAATGTAAAAGAAAACAGTGGAAGGCATTGAAGTGGTTCACACTGTGACCTTTTATAAACCAAGAAGAGAAAAACAGCAGAAAAGCAAAATTTGTCAGATTTATCTGCTCCTTTTGGCTTAATAACAGAGACTATGTTTGCTTGTCTTGTGAGGACATCTATGGCGCAGGAAAAAGCCTACCTGAGCAGAAAAGAAATCCCAGCTCAGAGCCTTCTTTCATCCACTCACAAATGCAACCCAACTGTGTATTTTTTTTCAGAATCTTACATCTGAAGTGATGACCCTCATGCAAAAGGAGTCACTGGAGTGAGCAGACACCGACTTGCAAAGTAAACAACATGTTTGGAGCCGAAAGACTCATTCTGTACCTCAAAAGCAATCCTGTCTGTCACAGCTTTGTTATTGCTTGATCTTATGCCACGTAAAACCCACAAATCTTCAGAAAGCAAAATAGCTACAAATGCCAGAAGGGACATTAGGATCTCTCAGTCTCTTCCAAATGTAAACAGCTACAAATCAAAAGCTGATCTTACAAAGTGCCCTTATCAGTGTTTAAAAACAATCAGGATCCTGTAACACAAGGTTATCTGCTTTTGGTTGATTTTGGTTCTTGTATTAACAACAAATGCACTGAGCAGGACAGAGAAAAGTGAGCTGGACAAGCCCAGAGTACTGAAGACCTGGTTTCTGATCCCAAATCTGCCTCCTGGCTTCCTGCACAACAAAGGCTCCACAACGAGCACCGTGGAGCACCGATTACTATGTCTCTGGTTGTTTATTCATCTGGTCAAGTTAGACTGTTACACAGGCCAGGCGATCTTTTTTGTAAGCTTTAAGGTAAAGCTAATGCAAAGTGACATGACTTTGATTGCTATTCAGGTGACATATTAGCAAAAGGCCAGTTCTTCACATTTCTTGCCTTCCACAGTTGTGCTTCAGCTGAAGGAAACAAAAAGTCAGTACTAAATCACCTTAGCTTTTCATAACGCTATATAATTTTTTGAGAGTGCTGTTTTCCAAAACATCCTATATGACAACTCGATGCTCATGATTTTTAAAATGCAAAATGATGTACATTAAGTGACTGAAAATGAATAAATCAAAGTTTATATATATTTAATATACACACACATTCACACTTGGAGAATGTGACCTTGATACTTTTCAATGCATCTTAAGAAACATTACAGTCATTCTCTGCTTTGCAATGGAAATATACTCTTTTTTAACAATGTTTTACTTTCGAAAAACAGGAGCTAAAAATATTAAGCTCTTCTGATTGTAACTGGATTCTCACTTTCAGACTCTAGACTATTTCTGATTTTATTTTCCAAAGGAAAACTAAACCACTAAAAGTAAATAGCTGGAAATCCATTTCTCTCAGTTGGTCATATAGATATATACCTGTTTCTCAAATCCACAATTCTGGTACTTTATTTTTTTTTTTCTTCCATACTGATGCTACCTCTGGTAAAATGAATTCAGATTCATAGAAAAAATTAGGTTGGAAGGGACCTCAGGAGGTTACCTGCTCCAACCTCCTCAGAGCAGTGCCAGCTTCAAAGTGTTCAAAGTGAGATCAGGTCCAGTCGAAGTTTGAAAACCTCCAAGGAGGGACTTCCATTGTGCTTAGTTACTCTCATGATGAAGACTACATTCCTCACATCCAAACACAATTTCCCTCGTTACAACTTGTGATCATCACCTCTTGCCCCTTTGCCAAGTGTCATTCTGGTGTCGTTCAGAAAGTCTGATCCCATCTCCTCCAAAAGCTCCCTTTGGGTAGTGGAAGACGGCAACTGGATCCCCTCAACCACCCATAGCCTTCTCCAGACTAAGCAAACCCCGTTCCCTCAGCAACTCCTAGCATCTGCTCTAGCTTCCTAACCATCACAGTGGTTCTCTTCTGGACTTGCTCCAGTTTATCCCTATCTTTACTGGGGGCTCAACACTATCCAGAGTTTTTCAGACACAGCTACTGGAATTCACCTACGAAGTCAACTGGAATAGCTCACCTCCTCAGTGAAAGCTAAAGAATTAACTTTTCCTGCAGCAGATTATGGAGCTCGTATATGCTTCCATTCAGTAAAAAGCGACAGGTACTGTAACTTCTGGCAAATGACAGGTACAATCTTCAGCCACATCTGGGTGAGGTTGTTTATCTGCTCTCCGGATCTAAAATCCTTTTTGAAGGGTCTATGTTTTGGAGATGCTTTATGCTGAAATCCACTTATTTTGCAGTAAAGGAGGAAAATAAGGAAAAGCAGAGTTGCCCAGTTTCTTAGTTGCTCAGTGTCATTACCGTAATTCCCCCATAAAGGCACAAAGTTTTCCAGTTGAATGGGGAAGAACAATTGGGTTTTTCACTACTGGACTGCAGGCTTTGCTCCTCCATCCAGGAAAAGGCAAGTGCAGAAAAGGCAAAGCCTTCAGCGGGAATGCTAATCCAACCTAAGCTAATTCACTATTCAGAAATGATTCTCAGTCACCCAGGGGATGTAGACATCACTTTTATCTATGACCTTAAGGCTAATTTTCAGGCATCTGTCTCCCATATCTTGTGTTAAAATCATTCCCATTACGGCCCAAAGAAATTTCCCTGCTGCCCATGGAGAACTCCAGAAACAGCGAGCACATCCACATGCTGAAGTCCCAGCCGCCTCGACAGCATGGGGAGTTGTCACAGGGCTGAAGGCAAAACTGCCTGGACAAGGCAGCTAAATACAAACCAGCTAGGAATATATCACAGCCCTCAGTTGTTCATGCCAGGAACCACCACAGATTCATCGGGATGCAATAACAACAACAATAATAATAAACAAAAGATTTCATCTTCACAGAGGGACCCAAAACAGAAAAGCAAGGGTACGTTATTTGCTTACGCCCTGGTTCTGTAATTTGTAAGAGGAATACCACGAGGGCCAAATGAGCGGCGTTGCAACTCTTGCCCTAAGGGCTGAAGTAGCTAACCAGATCATTTGCACGCAAGTCATTTAGAAAATGGCTATAAATAACCCACGTGTTGATCTTTGGCTTCCTGCAGCCTGCGCCAGTATGAGAAATGACTCCAGGAATAATTCCAGAAAAAAAGCCCTGTCCACTTGCTGACTTCTATTCTGCCTTTTGCTTTCACATCCACTTTCAGATAAAATTGCTCCTGTTGGAATACCCTAGCATATTGCAATGCTACGAAAAATCACATTGCTGCTCTATTTCTCCTGCCTTGGGAAAGGAAAACAATCTTGATATTCTCTTCTCAGAGTGCCTTTGCATCCGCTTTGTCAGTGGGTTTGGATGGAGTCTGGAAGAACATTTCTATTCTGCAGAACATTGTAGAGACCCTTATCATTTCACGTGTTTTGTGAGTCCCATAACACTCGTTCCAGCCCCATTTGCTGTAAATTTCTTCCATAAATCTGCACTGTAACTTTCCTCAAGCCAGCATTACATTTCCTAGCACCCTCTACCCCAGTAAACAACATTTTGTTTGAGTATCTCTATTGGTAAATCTACCAATTGAACGAAACAAACTGCCTAGTCAATAGGAAAAAGTCCAATGGCAACATAGGAAGTCAGGAAACACTGGACAGATCCAGCAGAAATTACAGGGGGGAAAATCAAATGCCGGTATGGAAAGTGTTATAATTTAGTTTTATTCCAGGTCTAAAAGTGGAAAAACTTAAAGCTTCATACTATTTTACAGCGGCGCCGTTCAAGGTCTGCCAATGTTTCCATTATGAACTGCAATTTTCAGGGGTTTATAACTCAGCCATAAAAATTTGCTTTGGGATGAAACTAGAAATAAAAGCTCTCCACCCAAAAACTAATTCTCCCAGCCACCTCCCCCCTTTTTTTTTTTTTTGAAGAAGAGATTTAAATTGAATTTCCTTAGGCCAGCTCAGTTAAAAAAAGAAAAGAGACAATTTTTTGTCACTTTTTGTACTATTACAAAACATAGATTAACTTAGAAGGATCTGGGTTTAGAGCAGATGACAAACAAAATACACATCAATAAAATTACACCGCAAGAGGGCAAAGGTCTTTTTGATTTGCGTTAAAAACGTGAACATCATTCCTAAGAGACAGGCAGTAGTTATTCTGTGCAACTTTGCAATGGCAAGGTCTCATCCAGAGCACTCTACCCAATTTGAGCATCACGTGTTACAAAGGAGTAAACCACAGAAGAACAATAAAAGTTAGAGACCTACAAAACATGACGTAAGGAAAGACTGAAGAATATAGATTTTGTCTAGGAACAGAATATCAAGGGATAAGTGGCAAAAGTTTCCCAACATGAAAAAAAAAAAATTGTAAGGAGGATGGTGATCAGATGCTTTCCAGGTTCACTTCATAAAGAGTAAGAATAAAATAAGCTTATCTGCAAGAATGAAGTTTTAAGTTACATGCCTGTAAATTCACACGGCAGTGAAGTCATGCAGTGGAATCACCCTCATCTTGACCTGGTCATATTACTTAGCAAATATTTTTCTTGAGGTTGAATAATTATTTTGAAGTTTGTGGTGAAACATAGCACTCAAATAGAGTTTACTCAAATACAGCACTCAGATATATACCCTGAAGTTGTTATGACCAGCTTAAAAAACCCCACATTCTTTTTTACTAAAGATAATTTGGAGGGTTTTTTCCCTTTGCTTTGTATTTCTAGAGTTTTTAGAGCATATTTTCAGTTTCCCTGCAATTCAGACTAAAAACTTGATATGCTAATAAGCAAAAATTATCACTTAATCATGACTCTATATGAGCTACAGCTTTATGAAATACATCACAAAACCATGAAATTTGCAACAAAACAACAAGAGGTTTTAGCTCTGCATTTATGCCATTATGCAGTTGGCTTACTTTCCACATTTTATTTGGGACAGAGAAACTAGACTGAGCAGTTTCTCTTTTTTACAGTGTGACTTTGTTTCACTTTGCTAAACTAACATAATTTTCAGTGTCTTTTAACTAGCAATCTTCTAACCTTTACCTAAAGAGTTATTCTCTATATAACCAAAGCACCAGCATTATCTACACCAGTTTGAACAGAATTTGGAAATCAATTTTTTCAGTCTTTTGGGAAAGAATTATGAGTTTCTTCTGAGATCATTAGCAAGAATTATTTGCTGGCTTCTAGTCCTTTCTGTGGTAGCTTATCACAAAGGCTGGGAGTTTATGGTAATTTCAATACAGTGTAAAAACATTGATTTATAATTTAAAAGATTATGAAGCTTTGAAAAGCTTCTATGTTTTATATTTGGCTGAGGGATCAGCTGACAAAGCATTTTATTTTACGCACATCACATAAATTTTAAATATTGCTGATTCTTTCCTAAAGAGCAGCTTATCTCTAAGTGGTGGCTGGGGAACCGATCATAACCTTCTGTCCCTCTCAAAGGCTTCTGACATTTTCTACTCCCCCTTTGGCCCCTGTAAGTATTACGTCTTCTCTGAACTGAGGTTATGGCCCCCAGGGTCTTTCCTCAAGGTTATTCACCATCTCTGCTGTCCTCTCTCACCCTCTCCAACCATGTCTCATCAGATTGCATCATGCCTGTACCTCTGATATCTGCTTCCCAAGTATTGACTGTCAACTTCAAACACTATCCTGGCTTACCATATTATACACTGCTTTTGATCCTAAGGTAAAATTCTCCAGGACTGTGTTCCTCATCCATGCATACTGCTATGACAGCACCTCACTCAGTACACCTCAGCTTGCTACACCGGATCCAAACACACTCAAGACCTAGATGTTTTGTCTCTGCATCTGGCTTGTGCAAGTAAACCCCAGCTTACTGCTGACTGAACAGGCAAGATCATAACCTACTTACAGCCAACCAAGCTAACAGCACGTTGGCAGGCTCATGTTACTCCGATGCTGACCGGACACGATACCCTCGTCATCCATATGCCAAACACGCCCCTGCAGGCAGAAGGAACTTGTTGAGCATTTGGCTCCTGCCCCTTCTACACTTCTACTCTGAGACGAACCCACTGCTCTCACCAAGTGGACACGGAGAGGAGCTGGGCTCTGATCTGAAAACACCTTGGGAAGGGACCAGGTATCTCTTCCCAGATAGGACCAAACAGAGCTCAGGGCAAGCACCTCAAAACCATTTCAGGGCAAGCTGACAAATCAGCTTAAATTATTTGTAATGATACAGACTACACTGAAAGTCTGATTTTGCCTGGAAACAGTTCAGGAGTCAATTGCCACTAGAGATGGCCTGAGACACAAGCCACAATCTTCTTGTGGTAGAAACACGAGCCTAAGTATAAGGTCACAGATAGACTTGGTGCACTCACCCATTAAAAAAAGTACACAAAGTCTGTGTGTCAGCAAACATGGGATGAGCGAGCTTGGATTAACACAGTGAAGTCACAGAAGGGCAGAGATGATCCCACTGTTCTTGGTCCTGCTCTGGATGGTGCCCCACAAAGAACACTGCTACCGTACACACACTGCTTTACGCTGCACCGTAGGAGGACAATGCACAAGACTCAATCCCCACAGACTGCTTCCCCTCCTCATTATCCCCCTCCCACCAAGATTTTAACAAAATAGACAGCAGATCGTATTAGCTGCACAGAACTCTAATTTTTCAGTCTGGCACTTGAGGTTCCCTAGACCACATCTCACCTTCAGCTAAGAAATTTTCAACAGAAATAACCAAATGAAGCAATACTATTATAAGCAGTCCTTGGGTGAGTTACAAGTCAAGCTGCTGATGACTGAGTAAGTTTAATCACCTTCAGAGCCCTCTAACCTCCCTGAAATAGCCCAGAATGTTATGAAATGGAATTTGTAAGCAGAAAACAAGGAAAACAAACCTTTTAATTTACCAGACTTACAACTATGATTATGACAATAATGGTGGGTCAGAATGTTCCCATTACATCAGTGGATCTATAATTAGCCCCTAACTTTGTTTTTGAGGGAGTAAGAACATCTTTCAGCTTGCCACTGGTTGCTGTATTAATTGCAACACAAGTGCCCCCTCTCCAGCTGTCAGCATCATGTCAGCATTTCACCTACATTTTCTCAAGGCTTAAAAAACAAAAGAAAAAAAAAAATCAATTTAAAAAAAAAAATCGATTAAAAAAAAAAAATTGCACTGCTGAATTGCCCCTTCAACATCCTCTTCTGCTTGATGTACTAGCCAGGAGAAGCAGCTCCTCAGCTGGCACAGGGTCAAACCCCCAGTAACTCCACTCATGTCAGGTCCTCGGCTGATGTATATTGGCACGGTCGACTGGTCCCAAAGGAGCTACACCAATTTACAGAAGGAACTGGCACAGACAACTCCGCTCTACTCCGTATAGCATTAACAGGTCCTCCTAATTATTTATTGAAAGAACGTTTTATTTTCCTGCTGCTCTCTAAAGCCAAGTCCCTCCAAGGTGGTCTCAATCCAGTGCCTGAAGCTGGATGTTAAGCTATTTTTGAATGCCTGCAAGTTTTGTATGCCACCATCAGGTAATCTTACCAGGTTTGGCCAGCCAGCCAGAAGTTAAACGCGTTCAAAGCTCTGCATGTGATGCCGGGCACAAATCTGGGAGCACAATTTGCGCCATTTAATTGTCTCAGTAAGCCAAAACACTATTTTGACTACAAGAGACATCAGCACACGCAGATGTTATACATGTAAATCATTATAACACACTCACTTGTGGTTATAGCACTGGAGGGAATTTGACAAAGTAAAATGAGGCCCATCCTTCTTAGCACCACTTCAGCATTTGATTAAGTACAAAGGGAAGGTTTTAAAGAAATTGCAGTGAGTTAAACTTAAATGACTTAATGTAATTACAGTACAGTAATTTTTAAAGCCCACCCTAATGCACTGACTGCTATGGAGGAACACTGTATTAAGCTTTCTGATGCTTGTGTATCTGTTTCACTACAAGACGGGAATGACACTGATTTCAAATACTACTATACACAGCAATCAATGTAAGTACGCACAGAAGCATTTGGTAGACAACGATCTATGCTATTATTTCTGCTGCCAGTGTAATGTAATCTATTGCGTTAGCCCATTAAAGTTCTGTGGTTAAAAATGTGATGGCTGAAGTAGCTTTCCCAATACTGCTTCCTGTCAAAGAACACAGACTGTCACAACTAAGGGAAAACAAAAAAAAGGCAGTGTTTCCTGAAAAATAGTAATAATTTTAATATTGTAAAAAGGCAAGGACAAAAATATTTACTTGTATTTCCCTGTCTTCCATTTATCTCCCCTCTTCCCCTTTTATGAATTTCTCCTGGTAAAAAGGAAAGAAGTAGAACAGAAATGGAGACAAAAATCCTCAAAGGAACGAAGAACCTTTATGTCTTTTGACATAAAACAAAACTCTTTTCCAGGCTGAAAAGAAGGGGTGGGGGGAAGGGAAACAAGAAAAGCTTTAGTCAAGCAAAATTTTTTTGAAAAACAACTAACAAACCCCCTCACCAATACTATTTGTTGCATTTCAAAACCCCATACAATAAGGGCAGCCAGCCTGCAAGTCTGGAAGGGAATTCAGCACATGTTATTGGTCGATGATTTCAGCATAGCCACAAGGGGAATGCATTTAAAGATCCATATGTTTGGTTGGCACCAAATCAAGTTCCATTAAATAACACTGTATTCAGCTACACAACAAATTTACTTACCATACATTTCACATGAGAACTAATTTGTTTGATAGGAATATTGCTGATGTTTATATTGGTTTACTGTAATGAAAACAGTATTTTCCAAACTATGAACAAATGCATACCAGTAGTTTTACAGTGGCTTAACCAAAGTACTGGTAGTGCTTCAAGAAGGGGATTTATACAATACGTATGTTTCTCAGCGCTGCTCATGCCAAACGTAGTAAGGGGGTTCCGCTACGAAGACGGAACTTGCTTGTAACACTGGGAGAGCAGACCTAAGTCTCCACACGGGCCATGGGGAGAGCTGCTGAGGCCAGCAGGACTACAGGCAATTCCAGGCTTGACAGCTTGCTGTGTCTGAAAATGCCTTCAGGAAAACCAAACAGGTATGTCCAGTTCCGGTGGAGTGGTGCATGACACGAGGCTCTCATTTCTCATGGCACTCTACAGAAATTATGAAGGCAAGCACTTACCTGCTGTTTTAGCTGAACATCAAACCCCTACATTTTAGATGTGAAACCAAGGGCTTTTATATAAAATGCGAAATTCGCATACCATTGCCTATCTGGTCAACAAAGCTGCCAAGTATTTTTCACATACAGAAAAACACTGGCGACTGAGTTGTGCTATAAAAGCAATAGAACATCTTGAGGATTTCACTTAGTAATTCCATGTGGTCTGGCATTAATCAATTGGACATCTTCAGAAAAAATATATTTCCTTAGTGGGGAAAAAAACCAGTTCTTCCAAGAAAGTCACCTTCAGTGTTTCACATGTTTATATTTTTGCTTAGAGAAGCATCGTTTCAAAAAAACAATTGAGAAGGAGCCAAGGATGATTTAATAATGCGCTTACTGAAACCTCTGCAAATTGTCTTTTTTGTCAGCTTTCGATATACAAAATCTGCCTTGGCACTTGTAATCTTAATATCCATTCTTTTCTTTTCACCAGGACAGTTCTGACTTCTGGTTATGAGTCATGCTAAATTATAAATACAAACGGAAGCATAGGCCACATTGTTTCCAAAAAATATGTCAACATATTATTAAAAATATTGGCAGCACCATCCTTCATTTTCGATCCAGTTCATTAAGGAGGAAGTTATTTTAAATTAGCACATGTCACTCCACATCACCTCTGTACGTGCTGCAGGTGTCCATAATACAAAAATCTCTTCCTGTAAAGAAAAATCTGCATGGTTCTAAGTGTAAATCTGATGTGATGTGTCATGGGATCAAACATTTCTCCACAGGCTGATTGCGCAACAGGAAAGGGAACCCACTTCTAAACAAGTAGGAGTTTCCCCCCCAAACCAGTGGGGAAGGAAAGGTGGCAGTCAGACAGGCCTAACTGGAAAATACTCTGATGCATACCAAAGAAAGGGTTCATCCCATTTCCAAACCCTGAGCTCCTCATTGGGAATTTATTTAGCAGATTTAGACTGTAACCTGTTCAGTGGAAACACTGTAGAACATTTCATTTCTCTGGAAGGTGCAGGATCAAGGCTTAAGTCAAGATGGGTCTACGGATAAACCTGATTTAAATTATTGCATGTTTGGAAAAATCCTATTGATGCTAATGCAACAGTTCTTGCCCAGAAGGTCATCAATCAGCCATTACTATTTCTGCAGTGCAAAGAGAATGAAGGGAAGCTCCATTTTCTTTTAAGTATAAATGAAGTTTGCTGCAAGAATGATGTATCACATTAACCTGCAAATTATTCTAACTTAGATTTCATAAAAAAGTAAACCCAAAAGAGAGACCTTCCTCAGATATAAGCATACCTTAACTGGGCTAGAGATTAGCAATTAAAAATCGCAGCCATGGAAGGGAAGGATGGTTGAGCATTCAATCATTCTTATTACTCTGGAAGTATTAAATCACTGCCTTTGCATTTTTGGCATACTACTGTGACTAAGGTTCATAATTATTTTGGCTGCCCCCCACATTAAGAACTTCACCCCAAACCCTCCAAACTCAAACAAAATGAACTCCATCTTTGAAGGCAGACTTTCTACATAGATCCATCAGCGGGAACCATAGGCTCTAAGGCAGCAGAGGTTGTTCACATGCTTGAATATCAGTATTTGGCTGAAACACGCTCCAGAAAGGATTTTTTACACTAAGATCAACTATGACAGCAGGTAAGCCTTGCAGTCTGATTTAGTTCTGTGTATTTTAAAGGCCAAGAAGCAGAAGTTATTTTTATAAATTCTCTACTGTATACATGACAGTAACATCTCTTGATGGCTTTTTAAATTCAAACTACAGTCTGATGTGCTTGATGTCCACCAGTATTACACCTTTAATTACACCAAGAGAGCACAAGCAACCAATTAATTCTTCTGTGGTTTTATTCTAAGCTTCAGAGTATTAGATTATTACTTCTTCATGTTGCATTTAATTTAAAACAATAAGCACTTTCAAGAACCCTGAGCAACATATCGTCCAACCACAAAATACCAGCCCCGTGAAGTAGTGGAAAAGTTGTAAGTATATTCTCTGGTCTATTTTGACTCCCTTCACTATGTTTTAAGGCCCAGGTTACAAAGTCTCATTGGCTTTGTTCTCAGGAATCTAACTTCCTTGTCACTAGCAATTAACGATCCAAGAATAATGTTTAACACTCATTACACAACTGTTTTTGAGAACTTAAGTTAATAAGGAACAACCAACTTTTGCTTGCATTTTCAAAGGAGCCTATAGATTTACACAATGAACCCACACAAGATTTCAGGTGCCTCCTCACCAAAGTAGTGTCTACAGCCCTCACATGCTTAACAAAAGAGTGGAATTCTGTACTTCAAATACTCACAAAACCTATCTCGATGACGGCAGGTTAGCTAAGGTAGTCAGGCTGACTGCTGTACCCTGGGGAATAAGGGGCCTTACTAGATCCACGCCACTGGCTCTTCTAAAATCTTTCTTTTAATCTAACTGTTCAGTAAACACAGTGCTTACCCAAGACACAGGGAACAAGCTCATTTCCCGCCTCTGCCTGAGAGGGTACAGGTCGGTATCCCACGCTCACAGGAAATTACTCAAACCAGTGATCAGTAGACTGATGCAGGATGTCTTCTCTACTTCAACTGCAACAGTTAAACACTCCTTAAGAGAGAGATGGACAACAAGCATAACTCTTTTGCAGGTACTCACCTAAGCAAAGGAAAATCTGGAATACCTTCTCTGTTCTAGTGAATGATGATACAATCTATACTAAAAAGATATTAGATAAATTGACTATATGGGTAACATATTAAGGCCTGGCACACAGGTGAACATGCTCAGATGGGCAGAAGAATTAAATCCAGGTGTCTTGCATCTTTAGCTAACACTAGCCACTGAAGTACAGAATGGGGGTGGGGAAACCACTGCCTTTCCCTTCTGGCTCTCATTTGTAAAGACAAATATTCTCACTCACAGCTCTGTACAGGAAAAGTACTGGTCTCCCACATGCTGGGCGAGTGCTACTGATCAGTCAGTAACTAAGACATGAACAGGATGCTGTTAAGTCCCATTGCAGCATATAGAGAAACATTTGAGCAGGCAATCTGGTACTGAGAATGGAACTGCCAGCTGCTGTTTCTTCTGAGTAGCAATATCAGGTTCGCACAATGGAAGAAGGTTTGGAAAACAAACAAACAAAAGTAGGAAACTACATGAATTGGTAATTGTGTTATTTCCTTTCTCTAGAGCACCTTTAACCAGCTGCATCACAAATGAAGGTTGACTCAAGTTGGAAAACTCACAGAATAGGTTCTTCTTCTAAGATCTCCCAAACAACCTTCTCAGCTGTCCTAGAATGTGTGTCAACTGGAAAGTAAACTCCTATTGCTTTCCTCCATCTATGTCTTAACAAATTTCATTCTAACATCATCCACTAGGTTCCCATTTCTGTGTTTTGCCATCTGGATCTCATCTTTACAAATACAAGTTACACTCACCCACTTGGCTCACTTCATCTGTAGAGACTCGTTAAATGGCTTTAAAGATGATTTACTAGAAAAGCTAGAGTTAAAGATTTAACATGAGAAGAGATTAATTTAAGTAGAGAACTTCTGACTTTAATGTCAAAATTACATTACCAATGACTTCTGGCTTCTCACATTGATCAGCTGATTTCTGCCTTATTCACATTTGTTCTCTGGCTCTGTACGTCTGTACTAGCACATTAATTACTCAGAAAACACCCAAGTTCACAGCAATGATCTAGTCACAAATTTCAAACATCTGAAATACAAATGTGTAATGTCAGAAATTAGAAAGAAAAACAAAGAGTCCAAACACTAGTGCTTGTTTCTGAAGCAGTATGGAACACACTATCTGAGCCCAAGAGAGTTAAAGTTTAATTTAAACTAGTTTTCTCTTGCTTACTGAATTATGTTTTTCACCAAAACAGTACCAAGCTCCAACAAAGTAACATTAATTACTCATTTATTTCAGTTGTATTTTTTAAATGGTATTAAAAGTTTGTATTTAAATGCCAAAATCTTTTCTAAGTTTGGGGAAAAAAAAAAAAAAGACAAAAAAAAAAAAAGACCTTGAAAGAGTTACAGTAGGAACATAAACCGCATGCCAACTAATTGCTCCTGCCTCCTCTGGATCAGCACAACACAGAACTGCCTTCTTTTTAGTTTATGTTCTCATACCTTCAGTGGCTCAAGTGATAGAGATCCATGCTTGGCACTGAAATTTTGCAATTTATTCCTCAAAATGATGTACAGGACTGTATCTTTAAACACGTTTTTCTCCTTCAATCTGTAAGAGAGAAACAGGAGAAAGCCCATGTACAAGGAAAAAAAAAAAAAAAAAAAAAAGAAGAGACAGAGCCCTCCTAAGAGTGCATTGCATCTATCTCCTTAACATCTTCATATGATATGTAAACACCTTTAAAGGTATCTGGAGTGAAAGATTATGGATGAATGAAAACAGTTGCGTTCTTTTCCATTCTCTTCATCTAAATCTAGATACAACTGATAAGACATACCAGTTCAGGGTTCTGTATGCCCTGGCACCTGCTACCGTAACTCTGTCCCAACAACATGCAACCAGTTAGTCAATAGGGATTGATCCTTAAACATTCTATGAAGTACTGCAGACTCCACCCGGCAATCAACAGGTAGATCCTGGAGCTGTAGTGCCATAAGCATTGCTGAGATGCCCTTTTGGCAAAGGAACCTCTGCCCTGTGCTCCAGTATCAATTTGAAAATGAATATTTTTTTTTTTAAGTGTAGTAAAAAGGGGCCAGGTCAAAAAAGCCCAGTCAGTCAAAAACCTATCTGGATTACTTCTGAAACCTGCTGTCAAGCAGCTGGGCTAATTTTGACTATTAAAGTTTTCATTTGACTAGAGATCTAACAGCAGGCCCACTGTCTTCAAGGACTAATATTGCCTCTGGCTGCTTCTCAATACCAACCAGCAGTCCAACTTTTTCTGGGCTAAACTTCAATCTGTTTGTCCAACCTGAGCTAGGCACCATCTGGGACACAGAGCCACACCATCCTCACCAAATAGGCTAGACAAGTCACACTGTCCTCACTGTAGCTACCTGCAGACTGAAGGAAAACACTATTGAGAAGTTCTCTAACACCCCAAAAGTGACCTCAAAACTCTGAGATTTGGCACCCCTTTACAGCATATATATACCTAACAGATTTCCAATCTTATGTCACAATGCATCTCCTGATTAGTTGGCATTTCACTCGCAAGATGAGGAAGATGGAAGAAAACAGATGGAAACTGGGGACTTGACTGTTTTCTAAGAATGTCATGAAATGCAGACCTCTGTAATTGTTTCTCAGCCTATATCAAGTGAACAAAACCAAACTCTGTATCCCCTGTATGTGCAATTACTGCGACTGCAAACGCAATTGAAAGAACTGCGTTTGGCTTGGTAATAATTTCTATTCCCTCCATGATCTTATTCCAACTGTTTTGTGCTGTTCTCTAACCTTGTTAAAAGCCAGGAGCCCGCCACCTTCCCATCTGAATGCACTTGTCACCAACATTAATTATGAACTTGCATTAGTGGTTCAAACAGCCTCCTGATAGGAACTGCAGGAAAAGCAGAAAATGGTGCACAACTCAGAATGATGTATTATCGCTAAAATGCTACAACTTCACTTGTCAAGGATCGCAATTAGAGTTGGGCCAAGGCAATGTTAGCTCAGCTGCCTCTGAACACACCTGTTTCAATTTAATTTGTAGTAATTAGGAAGCCTAGGGCACCAGGGAAAAAATGCTTTTCAGTTACTGTTTCAAATAGCTGAGTTTTCATGTGTCATTTAAAATCCTGTTTTTCAGAATAGACTGCTGACTTGCTAATGCTATCAAAATGAAATAAAGCAAAATATTTTTAGCAGCAGGAAGTTGTTACTTGCTACTGCCAATTATATGCCTTGTACTAGAACAGTGACATTTTTTCCCCTTTGCTTACTCTTCAAGATAGGTAAAAGCTGGCTTAGGCCTCGGTGCATGAGGATTCGAACAAAACTCTTAGTCCCCTGGAGCTGGCCGACACTTCTGGAGTCATCGCCAATACTGGCAGCAATCTGCTGTGACAGAGCAAACAACAGTGTCCTAGATCCACTCTTCAGAAAAGGGGGAAGGAGAAGATTAAGCAAGAGGCTTGGATCTATTGACTTTGGCAAAAGGTTGAATACCTTGTCATGCTAATAAAATTACTGAATCTGGGGAGGAGAAAATGGGGCAGAGGGGGGGGAAATAAAAAAAGCATTAAAATTACATAAGAATAGATATTTATACTCTGAGTTAATTTATCAAACTGACACAGAGATGAATCATCCACCATTAAAATAATGGGATACAAGTTTTCTTTATATCACAATCATTATTTACAACTCTTAAATATTCACGGAGGAGTCAAGTATCCTCATCTTTTAATTTAAAAAGTAATCTTGCAGACCAAAATAAAACTGTTGGCAAAAGTAAGTTTCTACAGGAACAGTGCCCAAAGAATGATTTCTTCAAAAACAGGATAGATCTTAATAATCATGATGGCACTTCTTTTTTTTTTTTTTAAAAACCTACACTATAAACCACACAGAGCTCAAGCAACTCATATAAAGCTAGATCTCTGAGTAACAAAACAATGAGAATGGGTAATAACAAGACCCTGTGGTATAGCTAGACACAGCTACTTATGACTTTTAAAAATATAACACAAATCTCTTATTTTTTTGAGGTGACATACAACTCTGATGCAGGTTCATTCCCACATGCTGAGAATCCAACCGAAGCCAATACGGTTCCTCTCAGTGAACTAACTTGAATATATGCATGTATTTCTACAAGTAGAAGTCCATTATTTTAATAATTGGCCTTTTTCTGCTGTAATGCCATTAGAAAGACAACCATACCACTGTATATTTTTCCATCTTAGAACACACACCAAAGGTATCTGGGAAATTCAGAGCAATGCTTCCTGAATACTGTTTTGATCATTTAGGAATGGTTTTAATTTTATCAGTCATTGTCTTCCATAGACTGATGTGGATGTGTATTTAAAAACTGGACAAGAATACAGAAAAAGAAACCCATATGATAAAATGAGTGTTAATAGTCAGCACCATTATTCTACCACTTAAGTGAACTTTATGGAATATAACAGTGTCTACCTGAAGCTGTGTTTATATAACGTATACGGGGCACCCATATACATGCCACGCATGATCTTAAAACCACAAAAATCAGGAAGTATATGAAAGCTGCATCTTCTTTTATTCGTTTGTGTTTGCTGCTTCAACAGGTAATTTCTTTACAATCCAAGTTTTTAGTTTTTCTATTTCAGTTCTGCTTAACTCATGATTAAGGTTTGGAAAAGTATGAAGTGATGTTGATACTCCCAGTGACTTTAACATCTTGTTGGTCTCTTCACCCCACGAGTACAGAACTAGTTCATCAGCAGTTCCATGACACTGAAATAATTCTGGAAGAACACTTTCATTTCTTTTCAAAGCCTAGATGGAGAAGAAACACTGTCACACATCTCACTAAAAATTTTAAAAGAATATTTACAATTACATGGTGACAATTTACATAGCATTTTATTTATTAACCTGCGTTTTAGTGGTCATATTGTACTATCTCTACAAAAGCAAACAAGGAAATATTGGGAAAAAACTGCACTTCAAATTCCAACGTGCTAACTCGTGACAAATGACAGGGTTTACTTTAAGGTCTATATTCCTCTTCAAATAAAAGAAATAGAAAAAATTCATGACAGCAGATGGAGCCCATGAGTATTATAATTCATCACAAATTTTCAAAGAACAGTTACACTTACATGGACTCTCTAGCAACTAAGGACAACTTGCAAAGCATTTCATTTGTTAATCTGCCTTCTACACTTTGACTTCTGACTTACTTTGAATGAAATAATTATACTGCCTGTGCAAAAAAGCAACAAAACATCATGTAAGGATAGCTTTAAAGCCTTACTTCCCTAATAATCTGCTTATCTATTTCCAGGAAATGTCATAAGTTTAGAATATAATCAATTGCCTCAGATGAATAAACACACTATACTCAATTTTAATTATCATGTTTTTCTTTTAGCTAAGCAGTGTTTCTGTAAAGTCTACCACACACTCACCTGGTAAACAGCAGAGTCTTTATTGAGAAAACTAGACAAAGCAAAGACTCCTGCCAGATCTTGATGAAACCTATATGCTAAATGCATTGCCATTCCACCTCCCATCGAAAAGCCTCCTAGGATGCAACAAAAGAAACAAAGATTGGTTTATGCTATATGTCTTTGTAACCCAGCGTCCAATTTATTTTTATCTTCAGACTTGTTTCTTTTATACACAGTGCAATCAAAAAACATCTTGAGTAACATAAAAGTTACAATGATCTTAAATTAAAGCATGATTCAATTAAAAAGTTGGATAGCTAAAGTACTGCTGTACATTCATTACTGAGAGATAAAAGAAAAAAAAAATCAGCCAAAATGCCATTACTTTAGAAGCTATTTGTGTATGGTCCCTACCAGGTAGTTGAACACTACCATATATTCTCTGACGTTAACAAAGCAAAACTCTATGAACAGATAATTCTCACTGGTTTTTTATTCAACTTATTTTTCCCCTATGCTAGTAGCATTCACATGTGAAAGACCTGTATCACTATTGTACATAAATCAATGAACATTCACCACATTAGACTAGTACACAGAAGTTGAGGGTTTTGTTGTTGTTACACCTCAGGATACATAGTAAATAGGGAAAAATGACAATGTACCCCACCTGAGCTCTAACAGGATCTCTGAATTAATGGCCTTCTGCGTTCCATACATCTCTTCAGCTGCACTAATTCCTTCAGCTGCACGATAACTCCTCAGGGATGATTTTTACATGACAAATGCTTATTCATTAAGAAAGAAATCCAGACTACTGCATTACTTCACAAGGACACAGGCTATTATACTGACTGTATCCACATAATGACTAGGATGAAGAGTGACACAACATTATTTTTTGATTTCTGATGAATTTCTGATCAGAATTTCTACTGAATTTGATTCTTTCTACTTACTGTCACCTTGTAGTCTTAAAAGACGACTATGCCCAAAAGCGGTAACTGCAGGTTCCTGACTTACAGAACTTGGGGATCTTAGGGAGAAAGAGCAAGACCACACAACGTGGAAGACTTAGAGTCTTGCTTTCCTTTTTCAAACACAGTCCTTAATTGAATTAGGAGAGCTTCCTTAATTGCATTAGGAGAGCTGTATCCTCGAACTAGGAGATATACCTGGGATCCCCTAGTTATGCACCCAGGGGGCTGATAATACCCTGGTATTTATCTTCGGTAAATAAAGCCAGGACCTGCTATTTACCCTATGAATCAATCTTTAACCAGTTCAAAGTTAAATGTAGTATGTCTAAGTGCCCAGTTCAGAAACAAAAGTAGTTGAGGAAAAGTAGGAATGAATGTGGGTAAAGTTCAGAGCACACCTTAAAAACTCTGACAGCCCACATCACCTGAAATTTTCAACAAACTTGTCTTCACAAAAATAAAAATATTGAAAACACTACTGTAAGCCTTTCATCTGCATCACTATTTCTTACCAGACATGTTCTCCTGTCACATGTAAAAGAAAATGAGGAAAAAAAAAAAAAAATTGCACAAGTATCATAGCAATCCCAAAATTCAACACCATTGACCCCACATTCACAAAGAGGGAGAAATACAGCCTTCTGAGAAAGTATATAAAATACAACAGCTATACAAAGTTACTATGTAAACAACATCATCTTATGCTGAAGTTTCCTTTATTCTCTTCTGTGGAATCTGATCATTTATTTCTTCATTTCCTTTTGATCATTCTGAATGATGCTGTCATCCCCAAACCCAAAAAGCAGCACTTATATTCTAAGATACCATTTTGCATTTACTTACAAATAAATACAAATACACTTTGTCTACATATAAAATGAAGTCCATTTTAAGTATTTCAGAATACAGGGAAAAAAGCTGCATTGAAAACTCATTACCAGTTTGTAAATGATTTAATCTAAAATTTTGTACCCAGTTAGTCACAATCTGGCAACACTATCTGCAATTACTCACCAGCAGTCTTTGACAATGCAGTCACCTTCTGTTTAGAAGAATATTAGGTAATGGTTCTTTTATGTGGCTCATACTACTATGAGAAAATGTAATACAAAGGACTAGTTCTTTGATTTTGGTTTTCCAGGGGAAAACCTAAAGTTCATCACTTGATACCACAACAATCTCTAAGTAAGTGCCATATAGTAAATGCTTCAGAAACAACAATTTGAATAAGCATTTGTAGTTGGAGACAAATTTTTTCGATTACAAGGATTATTTCAGTATAAGCATAAATTTGAAATAACACACAAAAGACATGCTCAGTCAAGAACTTTTATAAGAATTCAAATTTTGGATTAAGGAAAAATAAGAGGCAGGTACAGATATTACACAACACAAATATATGAAGTGACAGTCAGAATATAAGCAAAACACAAAAGAAAAATACAAGTATGCTTATGTACACCAATGACCTCAGCATAAAGAACACATAAACCTCACAGCATTGCTAAGCAGATTGTGTCATGAGTTTAATCAAGATCAAACATGACATGACAACATTTCAACCTTAGATGGGCAGAACATAGCAAGCCCTTCACTTGAGACCAATCTATTCCCAAGAAGTACAAAGGGTGTGCATAGAAGTTCAGAATTTGCCAATATGTTTCACATAAAAAGTATGTTCATTTTCCATTTTTCCCCTTATATATATTTTTAAAGAGATCTGTGATTAATGCTTCAAAACAGTTAAAACGTTTTGGCTCTACAATGTTCAGGATACCAGTTCAGAAAAGCATCTAACTACTTGCATTAACTTTCCTGCCTTACAAAGGTGGTTTATGCGCAGGCTAAAAGGTAAGCACATACAAAACAGACTCAATTAAGTAAAGCACTTTTCTTTCATCTGCAAAGAAATTTCACTCAAGTATGCATTTGTGACCTCAAATCTGCTTCTGTGTAGTGCTGGTTTCTAGGCAATACCCCTTTGCAGTGAGAAGAAAGCTGCCTGTAACTTGCTTTGCTAGCTGGGAAAGATCTGCTGAAAACACAGGACCATCACACTTCCAAATTAAAGAATTTGAATCAGAAGGAAACTCTCACGCAATACTTCACTAAAACCAAAACATTCTTTGCTGGAATATCATCTGTAACTATGTTAAGGTAACCCCAGCCATACGATGATGTAACACAGAGTGAATAGAGACTGAATTTCTCATATGTCATTTATTCCTGCTTGAATAAAATAGAAACCCTCATCACAGATGCCATTTTTCAGTGATAAAACCTTCTTTCCAGAGCTTGTAAATGGTCTTAGGAGCCTTTTAAACATCAAAGTGTTTGTATAAAACCTTGAGCTCACTTCTGCTAAAGATCTTGATTTATATTAATTTGCTCCTCATTTGTATCTGTCTGAAATGATAATCTGGTCCATGATGACACTTCAACATTATATCGAGTGCAGGAAACCAAGTATTTACCTACTGTCAAACTTCAGCTTTATTCATTTCTTTGTATTTGGTCTCACAATGTTTGGGTTTGTATCTCAGAAAATGACTAACTTTATTATCTAGCACAAAGGTTTCTTTATTTAGTCTCTCTCTTGTGTCCTGTATACAAGAGAGAATGCTAAAAACTCTGCCTTGTCCCCCCTGCTCCACTTCAGTGCCTGCAATGACTTATTCCTAGGTTCAGAAAGCTCTTCATGTTTTCATTCTTCTTTAGAGAAAAAAACACCTCTCTGACAAACACAGGTTTGACATTGCTGATTGCTTCCCGAGTCACATAAATCTGACTGTAAAATGCCTTAGTCAATTTGTTATAGATAACGATTATGGACAAATAGATCTGACTGTAAAATGCCTTAGTCAATTTGTTATAGATAACGATTACGGACAAACAAACCAGATCACTTTTTCAGTCTTTCCAGTATAATTTTAAAACATGATCAAAGCTGTTTTCCACACTAGAAATCACAGCCATAGGAAACTAATTTTAGTTATTAGTCACATTTAGTGCATGACTTCTGCCACCTGCATTCAGTACAGGTATTCTGCTCCTTGCAGAGAAAGACCTTGAGCTTTTCTCACATGAATTTGAGTGGCAGAGGTAGAAACTGCTTCATTACAGCACAGAACCAAAAGAAGAAGAGAAGAAGCTAAGCCCCAGACTTTGATGAGATAAGGATTCGGACTTGGGTGTAGGGGTGGGTTTTGGGGTGTTTATTTTAAGCAATATTTCTTCACTGGTTTCTCTCTAGTAGTTGTTCTGCATCTTCTTTGTATGTCTTCAAATTTGTCAGTACAGCTTTGGTAACAAAGTGGCAAGAGATGAATGCTACAGCATACAGTGCCTGTGCCAGCACAGTGCAAGGAGAGACAAATACTCTTCTGTTGTACAAGGCTACACCAGCACAGTTAGGAATTGTCTTTGCCCATTCTGTAATCATCACAATACATTACATACTCTTGCCTCCTTTTCTTTCCATTCTCCCAGCATTTTTCATTCTCAATTTCAAACTAGAGTTACTTTAATCAGTTTGTTATCAGGAATTTTTCCCTAAAGCTACATTTCAGTTTACTTTCTGCTCTCCCTAGGGACTTTATGCGATTTACCTTCTATTAATGGTAACAGCAAAACCTTGTTCTACACATCATCTGCAAAGAAGCTGACTTTCTGTTTTGACCTTCCTTTTTGATCCATGAATGGAAGTATTATATACATTTAACAGTGTTCATATATGAATATCAGAAAAGAGTACAAATGCCAGTGGAAAAGCAAATTCCCTTCTCTACAGAACTCCCTGCTCCTGTGTAAGTGCTCAGACATGCACTTTGTCTCAAGTGAATTTCCTCACAGCAGCGATTTTCTCCTTTTAATCTATTCATGAAACTTCACTAAACACTAACCTTACACGCTAGTAGAACTGCAATGAATGGTTTCCACCTTTGATAGCCTTCTTATGCTGTTTGTTACTCAGTAACTGAGAGTCTTTACAAGAACAAAGACAACTTCCCTTGACTGGCTCAGCCACTTCCTCTTGTTAGGAACATGAACCAATTTGCTATCCAACTTTCTCACCAGCCAAAACACATTCTGAAATGCATATTTAAGTGGCACAAGTTTTACCGCTTTCTTGTAAAAAAAAGTATACAATAGTTTCTAAAGTATCAATGCACAGTAAACCCAGAACCAGTTACGGTTTTATTTTCAACTGATATGGGTAGTAGAGGGGAACCCAACATGTGTACCTAAGGAATCATAATTTTTAGCACTAGAAGGAAAATAAAATCCATGAAAAGTCTCAAATCAATTTTTACTAAGATGTTACTCTATCAAATCTATGGCTTGCTTTATTTACCTAGAGTGTTTTCTTGGTTGTTTCTGAGGATGACAGCACATTTGTACAGTCAGCATAACCACACAACATGGAAAAAGGAAGAGAATAACCTATTCTTTATGCTCATGGTATTCATGATTTTAAACTGAATCACAGAAAAGAAACTAGAAAATAGGCTCTCTAAAGCAAAGAATAGTGAAGCACAGGAACAGGCTGTCTTGGAAAGCTGTGAACCTTCCATTAATGGAGATCTTTCAGAACAAGTCAGAAAAGCAATGGTAAGGTTTTGCCTAAATAGAGCTGAACCTGCACTTACTCATGAAGACGGATTAGCGAATGTTGTTAAGCCTCACTCTTCTATGATCCTGTAGGCACGACTGTGAAGAAAGTACAAGTTAATGTCCACCCTGTGGCATGTCTACACACGACTCTCAAGCATTCTAAAAGCCCATCCATCCGTTTAATTTTGCACTGAATTCAGGCACTGATTGAAGATGAGTAAGCGTATGTTTTCAACAGAGTTTCTACTAAGGCTGGAAAGATCAGAATTCGATTCACTTTATAATTCTTTTCTTCCCAAAGCCATTATCTGATGATAATATGTGGTAACAATACCATGATTGAATTATTTTTGGTTTTACTGCTGTGAGCCTTATTTACTCCTAATCCTCACTATCATTTGCCAAGTCTGTCATTCACTATGCCGACCAAAACTGAGAATATGCCACCTTTCAAAGACCCTCGTTTCTAGACACATTAATATGGACACTGTCAAGAGCTGAGAAACAAAATGATAAGTGGTGGGTCCTACTCTCTGGTTAAAATTATTAGCATTTGTACCTCCTACTGAATGATTTATGAAGGAAATAGAAACATGCATTTGTTAATGTCTCTTGCTTGCGCATAAGGAAGTAAAAAAAGTAGTAGAGATCCAAAAGGAAAATAAATGGCCAGTTCAGGTGCAAACAAACAAGAGGAACAAACATTTTCCTCGAAGTACAGATGCAATGCAAATTTACACTGATGCACTGGAAATTAACAAAATGTTTGCTGTTATTATGGAGGAGATGGACTAACAGTACTGCTTTGAGCCCAGCATCTCAGACATAATTTAGATAAACCACAAAGCCACATAATGGGTGGCACAGAAAGAGAAATCTCATTTGAATTGCAGTGACAAATGGCAATATAAAACCATGAATTTACTCTGTAACAGCAAGACAGTAAGTGACTCTAAATGAAAGGTAACATTTTCTCTGGAACCCTCAGCACAAGAAAGACATAGACCTGCTGGAGCGGGTCCAGAGGAGGGCCACGAAAATGATCAGGGGGATGGAACGCCTCTCCTATGAAGAAAGGCTGAGAGAGTTGGGGTTGTTCAGCCTCGAGAAGAGAAGGCTTCAGGGAGACCTTATTGCAGCCTATCAGTACTTAAAGGGGGCTTATAAGAAAGACTGGGACAAACTTTTTAGCAGGGCCTGTCGCGACAGGACAAGGGGGAATGGTTTTAAACTAAAAAGAGGGTAGATTTAGACTAGATATAAGGAAGAAATTTTTTACAATGAGGGTGGTGAAACACCGGACGAGGTTGCCCAGAGAGATGGTAGATGCCCCATCCCTGGAAACATTCAAGGTCAGGTTGGACGGGGCTCTGAGCAACCGGATCTAGTTGAAGATGTTCCTGCTCATTGCGGAGAGGTTGGACTAGATGACCTTTACAGGTCCCTTCCAACCCAAACTATTCTATGATTCTATGATTTTCCTAATAAAGACAGAAGATACAAGATAGGATGAGTGACAGCAAAAGGCTTAGAAGCCAAAGACATAAAATACCAAGATTGTAGGTGAAGTAGTTTGCCCAACATTTTAATGATTTATTGCTGATTTTTCTATCTTCCCATATTTACAGAATCCTCTTTCTCTGGGATGTCAAAGCCAAGATGCCTCCTCCCCTTCCCATTCTCACACACACTGAGAGAGATGGAAATGCTAATATTTACAAGAAGCACAGAGCTTTCATGTTACTTCCACCATGGTTCAGTAGCTATGTAAGAAGTCTAGCAATAAACAAAAAGTGGTTGTGTGTCTTGTGTTATTGTTACAGTACAAGGGGTCAGGAATCATGCATGTGTTTTTTGGCATACAGTCAAATCTACAGGACTGTTATGGAAAGTTTATTTTCACTGGCTGCTTACACAAGTGACTACAGGTGGCACAGACCAACACGCTTGGATCAGCATTTCTGCGCTACACAAGAAGTGACCTGTAAAACTAGGAAAGTAGTGCTAAATTAAGAACAAAAAAAAGAGTACAAAAAGAGTGCCTTTCACTGAAGTGTAGTTGACTAAAGTGAGCACTATCAGAATGCTCCAAATGTGAAGTGGCCATTTCTTTCAAGAGCTTCTAACATATTCTTGAATAATATTGTTGAAATCTTTGACAATTTCCAAGTGCACTATCACTACAGAGCAGTTAAAAAAACAAAATAAAAAACCCAGCCACAAGAAAACAAAACAAAGCAAAACCACCACCACCTGAAAAACCAACGCAGCTTTAAATAGAAAAAGAAATGATTGTCCCACATTTCAAACTGTGGTTATTTGCTTGTTTAGCTAATTTAGCAATGAATTCAGGCATTTATAAAGAAGGAATACATGGAGTTTTTAAGAAGGGATACTATCAAAGCTCCAAGTGTCCGAATTTGATTAATTTTATCATCCTCTTTTATCTCCAAAGTCAATATAAACCTACTTACAGGATTATTTGCAAGAAGGGCTTTAGCCAGGAAGACCAGCAAGAGTAACTCAACAGGAATGTTTGCCTAAAAAGTGACTTCCACTATCAAATTCTGGGGGTGATATAATTATTTTTGAGTAATTATATATTGAAGTCAGTCTCCCTTCCTTCCTCCTTCAAGGTCAGGGGAAATAAACCTTAACGAACCAGAAGTTTACTTCCTTCAAAAGAGTTCTGTATTAGTAGGAAAGCAACTCATGAAACTTTCCTATTAGTAGGAAAGCAAACTCATGAAATAGGAATGGGTATATGAGCCGCGTACTACTGTGTGCTGGTTATTACATTAAATTGATATAGAGGTTTTAATAATAAGACTTTATTTATCTCCAGTGAATTAAGTAATTTAATTCTTTAGAAGTAGATTCATAGAGCAGCTGTTAAAAACAAGGCTGCAACAATATTTTTCTTGATATAGAAAAAGAGGAGTGGCATTGCATAACCTGGACTCCGTCCCCAGCTTTAGAGTTCTGCCCTACAAGCAGCCACTTGTGGATCTCAGAGCTAACTGTGCTACCGAAACAAACAGCACAGGCTATAATTTCTTTCAGAACAAATGATCTTACTGTACCCACAATCTTGAGCCTTGTGGAAAGTTTGAATGGCTCCAGAAGGAGAATCATCCCCCAGAACACCAGGTGTTGGCCTTCTCATTTTCCACTGCTTGAGAGCCTGCTCCTGCTTCGCCTCTCTTCCCACTCGCTCTCCTTTGCACAGTGCTCCCTCAGATCTTGCCTTCTTATCCCACACCTCTGAGCTGTCAGCAGCTACCCACCTTCCTGCTTGCCTAACACCTCGGTTGCCCTCATCTAACAATATCTGACACTCATCCTCAGCCTGTAATTTCTAGTCCGCTATTCCGTATAAAACCATAACCTTCAATCTTGTTACCCTCCTCATACTCATTTTGTTTTCTTTCCACTCATTAAAACTCCCACTCATTACAAAATAGACAGTCCCACAATCCAGTCCTCCTTAACTCTTTAACAACCATCTCATTCCATGTAACTCCCTCTTCATGCAACTGCTCTGCTCTCTCCGCTTCTGTGACCTACCTGAAAAGGCCCCTACTGCTCTTCACAAACTCCCGAGTCCTCCAGTCTCTTCTCTCAACTATTTTGTTTCTATTTTCTATAATAAGATACCTACCAGTATTCCCATTATAGATCTCCAAGACGATACCACGTCACTGAATGCACTGGGAAAATATTCATAGCAACACTTCACTGTGGTTTCCTCTGCTCTAGTAGTTTTTCCCTTCACCTCACGAAGGCTGCCTCCTCCAAGTCTATCGCACCAGCACTCAAAAATCCACTGTTTGCTCCCCACTTGTTACCTCAAGCCTCCTCTTCTTGTACCAGATGGATGTTCCTGACTTTTTCAAAGAGAAATCTAAAAAGATCTGACATGGTTTAGTTCTTCAACATTCTAAGCAAATGACCATATCTTTCATTATCTCTGCACATCAATCTATCCTGAACTCGGAAAAATTTCAGGCCACCCATTTCTACTTTTCCAATGGAGGCTACAGTTTAGTGCAGACATACTGACTGTATCTTCATAACCAAACCCTGGCCTCATATTCTCTTTTGATCAAAAAGGTTATAAAGCTGCCAGGTGCCTTTGCAGAATTTCTGATTTCCTGTAAGAGACAAAGCCAGAAGATGGGCAATTATTTGCACAAAGTCCCATCTAAAGCAACCAGGAATGTCACATTAGGCTGACTCAGTCTGATACTAAACCTAACCTTTACGCACAGAAACCTTACAGGATCTCTAAGCTTCATTCTCCACTGCATCACACACTGGTTAATCATCAAAACCAGTACAGAGAAGGCACAAAGTCCTATGGAAGAATGCTTAATCTTGTGCTGCCACAAGTGACACAATTCATTTTCCACTTGCAAATTTCTTATGCATCTACATGGGCCCCCTTCTGCACTTTGGATGGACCTAATTCAGGGCTGCCTTATTTTGTTGTTACACGAATATTAGATTCAATGGTGAGAATGTATGCATGTAGTCTCTGTCACAGAGGCAAGGAAACAGTGCCTTACCCTAGAAGCCTGAAACCAATGCTCTCAGAGTGAGAAAATAAGTATAGTTATTTCTGATTTACAGATGAGGAATGCAAATACACAGAGAACGGGGACTTCCAAAGAATCTACGGGCTGAAACAATCAGTGCATACCAACTTCCTTACTCTGCTTACGACTTGTAAAACAACTTTCATACTCTGCAGTCTCACTAGATCTAATTTTGAAGGCTACAGAAAAAGGAGAAAAGCCTAGTTGGATCTGTACACAGAACATCTCCCAGCTCACCCCACAGAAAAGCACCTGCGCTTCTTCAGCTGTTTCCAAGCCAGCAGGTATAACACAGGAAAGACAGATCAAAGAGACTGTGCTGACAGCCGTCCAAAACAATGCATTCTGCAGCCAGGGCAATGAGCCAGAAAGGGAAAGTAAACAGAGGCCTTCAAAGAGCAACATGGGGCTGGACCAAGAAAACATGTAGGCTGAATGGTGGTGGCTCCACCACGCAGGATTTTGATGGCATGACTCAGTTGGCCATAAATTTATAAGTTGCCACATTAAGAGTTTTTTCCCCAACCTGAAATAGTTTGTGGTCTAGGGATGGGACAGGGAGCCAAGGACTTGTGAATTCTCATTCCCTCTCCGACACAGGCTACTCCATTCCCTCAACTCCTGTGCCTCAAAATCCCACTATCTGTTTCACAGAACTACTGTGAAAGCTACTGGAAATTTGTGGAAATTAAGAGGGACAGGAAGATAGACACATATGAACTATCACAGCTAGTATTTCATTTGTTATCAAGTGTTAATCTTTACTGATGTGTAACATGCGAACTTTTTCCCCATGGATTAATCCAAAATTATTAGAGCAGTAAGGACAAGCTCATGATTGTTTATATGCTACATCTCCGCTCTCCAAAATACAAGACATTTTGGGAAGGTATGCTTTCCATTCCTCAAAAAGGGGTAAAAGGAAATAGTAAAAATACGTACTTTTAAAAGTAAATCACTGCCCACCCTGTATTTTAAATAACGATTACAAATGACTATTTACAATAAAAACAATTTTAAGTTACATGTTTGAGGACACTGCCTGCAGTTAGCCACATTCCCCACCTGATACAGGTTTAAATAATGATTCAATATTCTTGAGGATTGACTGCTGAGGGGGCTCTTCAGTAGTTGCAAGGCATGCTCATGAGCTTTCAGGACGGAGTAAATTCAAAGTTGATGATCTCTTAACAATTAAAAAACATTAAAATAACCACATTAAAAATAAGCCTCTCTTACCTATTATTATCCTATTCTTTGCAATACCATTTTTAATCTCATCGTTGATCAAGTCTGTAAGTCCCCGGCACATAGAATCAATACTTTCAATGTGATCTGGACAATCATTAGAGATCTTATACCTGTCAAACCACACAGTGGAAAAGGCTCCTTTCATAGGTGTATATGGCCTGGTAAAAGGAAAGAAAACAAATGATTAACCAAGCATAAGATCAAAAGCCTTCAGCATACCTGATAAATAAAAACAATTCCATTTTTCTCCAGCAAAGGAGAGAAGGAACCTCTTTCGGGTCTAACTCAATTCACATCCAGTCACATTGCGTTTCCTTGCATTCAGAACACTGTCCTTCAAGAATGAAGACAGCATTTGGAAGCTAAATAAAATGCAAGTTTCAGTCAGTTCAATGTCAAGGTTGATCAGGTCACCTAATCATTTTAAATCCTAACCCTGTCAAGAGGTTCTTAATCCTGAACAAAGTTAGGGTTAAAATCCACCTCAGAATAGGACAAACTGAAGTAACTGCTAAATAAGACAGCTTTGCAGGAGCTAACTTTATGGGATTCAGTTGTCTTATTCTTGTCAAAATTGACAGGAGATGGGTATCATGAACCTTTAGGTATTTACAAAAATTTCTGCCTTCTGCCAATTTTTCTTTTTCTTAAATAAATACAGCCATCTGCACCTTAACTGAAAGAAATGCCATGTTGCTTACTGGATTGGTGCACAGACACAAATTAGAGACATTGTAATACTTCCCTCCTGTAATACTGTGTTGTCAGATTAGTATTTTAAGTGCTTTAACATGCTGCCCAAACCTCAGATAATCAAGGAAGCTACAATTCAAAGCAGCCTTTTCTTTGTTTTTAAATAAAGAAGATGAATAGAGCCCTGAAATCCCAAGAAAGGTGATCTAATTGCCTTGCAATGGCTCTACAATTTAATACCAAACATACTGCTTTGAGAACGATGCTTCATCTCAAAACCAAGCCCCCTAAAATCCTTAATTGCAATGTTTAATCAGGGGACACATTTTTCATTTTTACTTAAGCTCAGATGAGCTCAGATCAGATTACAATCATTGCCTACAAACAGACAGCCTTTGATAAATTTGTCTGGATGGGAACCCAATGAAAACGCTAACATTGACTTCTGTGCTCTCTCTGGATTTTTTTCAGTACTAGGATTAAACAAAAACACAACTAACCTAAAATGAGAAAGCCACTATTTCAATTATTCTTACTGAAGGAACAAATTCTGCTTTTATTAATACCAGAGAGGCTTCACATAAGTAAATGGCTATTTCTAAATCAGAAATACTGCCACTAGTATGAGCGTACAAGAGGCAGTATACTGTTTGCATTACTCAGTCACACACATCAAAAACAAGAGAACACAGATTTTCTTCTGCCTGGTGCCATGAACATGAAACAAAGTCCATGACATAAAAGCTGGTAAGCCAAATATAAAGAAAGAGGCAACAAACAGCAACAGATAGGTACAGACAGACTATACTGTTTCATCTTTTTAGCACAGCTTCAGCAACAAGTACCTAAAAACCACAACAATCTACTGTTATTCAAAATGGCATACCAGTATGTGGTCAAATTTAGTACAGTGTGTGCCTGAAGTAGCCCCTCATTTGCTTAATTCAAAATAAACTATATACTTAAGCACCAGAATTAACAATTTTTTTTTTTTTTTCCCCAAGTTAGTCCTTACTTGTCTACTAAAAAAAGGTAACTCCTAAATTAAAGGAAATTCAGTGGAAATATTTTGTACACCCAGCAAGCTCAAGCTAAGTTTAAAAAATGTTATTAAAATGCTTTTGCTTTTTTTTTTTTTTAAACTTCTCTTTAGTATTACCACCGTCTCCAGGATTCTTCCCAAATGAATTGATCAACACTTAAGAAACAAGATTACAAATCTCTAATTCACAAAAGTCAATTTCTAAGAGGAAACATTCCAGTGAAAATTATCAACAGCAGTGGAATCAGTGTAATTTCTGGAAGTCACTTGGAAGATGTGATGTACAACAGACCAAGCACTTGGGCACACAGCAT
This sequence comes from Fulmarus glacialis, assembly GCF_000690835.1. Classification (NCBI taxonomy): domain Eukaryota; kingdom Metazoa; phylum Chordata; class Aves; order Procellariiformes; family Procellariidae; genus Fulmarus; species Fulmarus glacialis. The sequence continues at coordinate 242,076 of NW_009211023.1, forward strand.
TTAATTAACGGTTTTAGCTTCTCTCTCAAACACTTTTACATCAATCCTGGTTAAAATGCTTAGCAGCCAGAGTGCTTCATTTTCTAGTAAAACCAGAGTACCTTATATTTTTGTGTGAGAAAAGGTGTGTAAGGTTTTAGTATTATTACAGCAGATTGACCCAGGATTTCCATGGAATGAAGATACAAACTTGTATTACATTACGAAAATTTACATTTATATTACAGAAATATTAAAACAGGTTTCCTCACAACTGAAAGACAGAATTTATAAACAGGACAAAATCCATGATGAGATTATAATACTTGATCAGATGTTGAAACTCAGGACCTTTACCTGCTGTCTTTGCAAATTCTTCAATAAGATAGATGAAAGACTAATGTGTCTTAAGCCCACAGGAAAAGACCCCCAAGCAAACGGACAAGATGCTTTCAGCTGTCTCAAAAACACCCTTGCAACCACTCGTGATTTCTCAGAAATGCATTAAAAATAACCTTTACATAAAGCTGAGAAGTAAGATTCTTTTAACGGTTCACCCAACTGGCACATCTGTTTTAGTCATTCACCTTGTTCCTTAAATAAATCCCTTTATTAGCTGGCACACTACAACTCAGACATTACCACGGTAAACAAATATGTTTGGCATGGAACCATCTGTACAGCTCCAAGAATACAGAACAAAATTTTTTCATACAATTAAACCACAAAAGAAAAAAAAAAAAAATCCCTGTATTACAGTGACACAAGAGGCTGGACTGAAATACACAAAAGCAAAGAAATACAGAATGGAGTGAAAACTCCATCCAGTAAGATCAGCATGGTCAGTTAAGGACAGCATTAGACCAAATAGTCAGCTTCAAGTTTGGATTTTTTGATTTCCTAAGTTTAATCAAAATTCATAACATTAGTCCCAATGATTTTTTCCCCTGTGCCTCATTTACTTTATTCTCTTTTTTTATGATACTAAAAATAAAGCTCCATGTCTCTAAAACGTGCACTGTTGAAACTCGGGATGAAAATATATAGCCCCCCAAGTTGTGTGGGTTTTGTTGGTATTGTTGTTGTTTGTTTAGTTTTAAAGGGTGTGTGTGGTTTTGTTTTGCTTGCTCTGGAGCACACAAAAGATTCAAATCCGTATAAGAAAATAAGACTTAAGAACCCTCTCTCTGGGTATAGCCAACTTCCAAACTTGTACCATTTTTAAGAGACATTTGAAACACAATTTCCTACAAATTGAACTAACTTTTAACATTTAAAAATAAAGAGAAAAGAAGACGTAAAGGAGACATGGCTAATATCAAACAGCATTTAAGAAACTGCAGGCACCCTGAGGAAAAGAATCTTTAAAATGCTTCCCAACATCCTCAAATCACTCTAGACCATGTTTTCCGATTACTTCATAGGTCTTATTTTTTAAGGGTGTGCATTGATCTACAACTGTTTTCTTACACATACACTTCTTGCATGAGACTGCAGTTTCAAGAAGATCCTACACACCTAATATTTGAATGCCTTAAAAGGAAAATATATCCTAGATCATCTCTGTAATTATTTATCATCCTTTCAATCTTTTAAACGTATACAGATAGAAGTAATTGTCACTGTTGATTTCACTGCAAAGTCTCGAAGTAATACAGATCATTCAAGTTCTCACAAACTGAAGATAGGTTAGCTTCTGCTGATGTCAGTTATGAACTAATGATGAAAATATAGTGAAAGCAGGAAGCAATAACACCATGTTTTTCCACCTTCCTGGAGCATGGATTATATACTGTAGACCTTCTTAATCACGTTTAGAATTGTGCTCAGTAGTTTGAAATTATCTTAAGTTAACAGAAGTGGAAAGCAACTGAATGATGCTATGCAACATTCAAATTCAGGTCTAAACCCATGCCAAATCCTATCTCCAAACGATGCTATTAGCATAGCAATTCACATAAAACTACAGGTGTTTTTGTTCGTTATCCAATAAATCACTGTCCCTGTCCAGCGTTTTAAGATTAAAAGACAAGCCAGCACTACTTGCTGCTTTAAATAAGAAACAAGTAGCAGACAGCACATTGATAAATAGTAAATATTCTTCCCCCAACTGTTTCTCCTGATGCACAATTGTATCACTGCCTTCACACTCAACGCTCTGATCACCCTGCTAATGCAGTCACATAAAACCCAGACCACTGTAAGCTGGCTTACAGCTTTCTTGAAGTTCCAGACAGAACTTCCTGAGATGTCAGACAGAACTGGGAATTTATAATGAAGTTAGGCTTCAAGATTCAAAGAAAGAAAGAGAAAGATCAAAATTTTTGAAATCCTCACTTTTGCTTCCTTCCCAAACCCATCTCCTCTCAGTTAGGAGGCACAAAGTCGCATGAGACATTGTAATGTTGTCTTTTGGAAGTCTCTGCATCCCTTCGAGAAAATCTACAGAGCACGCTGCCAGACTGCTTAAGTTCTAGAAGTAAGCCTTGACTCTCTTAAAGCTTATGGCAGGTTTTTCCAATGAAAGCAAAGTTACTCCCCAGTCCCAGATTCTCTCCTAGCATAATCTCACTGCTGATACTAGTACACTGCAATAGAAAATCTGGTTCATAATTCTGTTTTTTAATTCCCACTGTCTGCTTGAAGCAGAAAGTGAATTTTAAAAGAAAAGGAGGGGGAAGGCAGAGAATCCACCTATTCAAATCAGAAATATAATTCAAAGCTCTAGTACAAGGTCTATCTTACGTTAAAACTGGGGTTCCACACATCTTAACAATGAAGCTTTGCAGTATGGTAACACAGCGTAAGATGTGTCAGAAATTCAACCAGCTTAAACTTGTAAGTATACTTAAAAAAAAAAAAATTTAAAAAAGGAAGGCAAGAGTCATCTCCATGAGGAGTAATTTTGGCTGTTCTACATGTAAACCACATGCAAATGCTTTTGACAGAATTGTTCTGGATGTATACTGCCTGAAATGAGAGCTAACTGAGCCAGTACAGAATGGTTACCTAAAGAAATACTATGTTGACAGCTTTTGTTACTTGGGACAAATCTTATTCATTCAAGACAAAGGAAGTCACAATAGAAGTTGACATGGTTTCTTGGGGGGGGTGGGGGTGGGGGTTGGGTGGTGTAAATTGTGGGGATTTGTGCTAATCAGAGAAACAGCAATCATGTTATGGTTGAGAAGACCGCAAATGACCTTTTCTACAGGCCGCCAGTTCCTCAGCGGAACTCCTCAGTTCCTCCTGCTTTATGAATTCAGTGAAAGAAAGTGGCAAGAGGCAAACCAAGGTCCAATCTGAATCAGTTCTCCATTATGGGGTTTGAAAGACAGTCTGGGATTCAGAGTGGTATCTTTCACAAGTTGGTGGCAAACAACACTGAGGATGGATCAATGACACTAGCTAAGCATAGAACCCCCTGAAAAGACTGTAAAGCAAGAGCACAGAATGATACATAACTTAGAACCCCACAACTGCTTGCTGCAGTCTCCACTGTCTCCAACTCTTCTGCACTGGAAAACGGTTGAGAGAAGAAAAACTACATCGTCTAAGAGCACAATGTAGTTAAAGGGATTAGAAATCCAAGATTACTGCCATCATGTTCTACTTTGTTTTCCTGAAGCATGACTAAAGTATCTCTGACAAGTGTTTATTGCATTCCACATGGTACTTAGTACATGATGTAAGCATTACATGTATGCATATCCATATGTTTTCCTCACCTAATGCAAGAGGAGAAATAAAAGGAAAATATGAAGTTTATTCAAGCATGCTTCCATCATTATTATGCAGAACGTTAAATTTCTACTTACAGAAGGAGATGAAGGAACCACCCCATGATACCAACCAAAACCCTCTCCGCTTGTCCCTCAAACTTCCACCTCTAAAAAGACTTCTTTGTGTTAAATTTATGAATGAGGTTAGGGCTTACAAAAGTGAAGGATTAATAACATTTGCTTGAGCCAAACGTAGTATGATAGGCACCATGCACGCTCCCCTACACGGCTCTGCCAATCCATCTCAAGTCTGACCTGCAGTACCCCTGCTGCTTTTCCAACCCCAGGCCTCTCACAAGCAGAGACTGCCAATGTAGCTGAACGGTGCCAAACTGTCTGGTGGTTTTGCGATATAGCCAAATGGGGACTACGATGAGATGAAACTCATTTCCACTCGTGAGCTGAGCAAAGATGTGAACTTAGGTGAAAGGATGGAGTACCAGGCCATATAATGCTGAGCAGTCCTTACCAGCCACTACTTCGAGACAAAGGAAATTAGAATAAACTGGGAGGCGGGGGGAATAGACAACAAACTCTGCATGGAGACTTATTGGCCACATGTCGAGTGAATGTCAAAAAGATCCACAAAATAGCCCAAGAAGTATTTATAGTTTACTTTGACTTGCAAAAGAGAAGGACTGTCAGAATGGAATGCTAGACAACGCAAAGAATCTTTGACCTAGATTTTTTAAGGGAATTATAGAAGGTAAGGTATACTTATTAAAACAAGTGGAGCCTAAATGGTTTTAACTTTACCACGTTAGCTCCTGCAATGCCAATTTAAACTATCACTTTCTATTAAAAAAAAAAAGGTTAAATTGGGTGGTATTCAGTTCTGATTTAGAAACTCAATAGAAACCTAATGTTTAAGTCACAGTTGTAGCAGCTGAAACAGTATTTAAAGCTGTAGCCATCCTGACCCAAATAAAAAAGGAAAGAGGAAACCCTTTCCTTTAAAACTATTACTGTAGACGTGGCTTTAGGGATTGCATCAGCTGCTAGGGCTAGAATTTGAGCTTCTTTTTTTTAATTAAAGATATACATTAGCATTACAAGGGACAGGAAATAGAATTCTGTTTTGTTTAACAAGTTTAATCTATGTACACAAGCACTGATCTTGAAAGAAAGCTAGATAAAGTTAAAAGAACAACCTACTAAAACAAGTTCTCTACTCATTTTTAAGTATCCCAGTTGCCTACATTTCAGACAAAACCCAAAACCTCTCTAAGTGATGTCTAAAAATTTTCACTCGTAAAGCAAAATTTGCATGCCCCAGCTACACGCATTTAATTTCCAAACATATTCCAAATTCAGGTGCCACTACTCTCACTACATCACACCGAGACTTCAAATCCACATATTTTTCCTTTTTATTTAAGCATGCTTTTTACCATAAGCATTTTACTTAGAAATTTTGCAAGTTTTTCTTTTTTAATAGTAAATTGTACTATCTACATTCTGTTATTTTCGCTCAGGAAACAAAGATGAGATCACAGGACTTTCCAAAGTGATGGGGGATGAGTGTGACAAAATGCTGCAAAAACTTTACCTGGCCAGGGAACATCTGGTGATCATTCTCTACACAGACCCTGCACATTATAAAAATGATTAAAGAAAAGTAAATCTTTTTTTAAAAGTGTAACCTTTTACAGAGACCTATAGAGAATAGTAAAAACCAGTTTTATAAAACATAGTTCAGTAACATTCTATTGCTTTTACCCATAAAATGGAAGTATCCTCTCTAGTGTTTGCTGAAATCAATGCTCATGAAGCAAGAGAACATGTTTTAGAATTCTTCTAGATTATATGCTGGGCTTGTTTTCCAAAATAATTTTCAAACGTATTGACTCTTGAATCAAAACATGTCTGAACCTCTGACGTTGTAGTAAATGAAAAATATGTATGTTTCAGTGCCTGGGATAAAACCTAAACAAAATGTAAACATAAACCCCATCCACCCTCCACAAAGAAAATAAAGTTTCCAGTGTTTTCTTGAAAAATTTGAATTCCACTACTTTTCAGAACTCTAAAGAGAGGTGAAGAATATATATGGCCAAATCTACAGATCTATCAATCAGCAGAATTATATCCATCAAAACCATGAAAAGGTATTCCTGACCTGCAGTTTATCCTGCCAAAGCCTCTAGCATTGCAGTTATACCATCAAACCTGCTTTTACTGGCATAACTACTTTGACAGAGAGCGTTCAATGTGTATGTGGTAAGTTATGCTGGAAAAGACAGGAGTTTATAGAGTATGAACTATATCCACATTAACAGTATTTTGCCAGAAGATCATATTAGCCAAGCAATCCTAATATGGTCTTGCCTAACTTCAAGCTTTTCTTTGATTTCATCATCAGTGTAAAAATCTGCTGGCAAGCTTTGCAATCTGCTCCTATAATTGACAATGCAGTGGCAGGTTGTGCCACCCAGAGAGACTCTCACTCACATCAGCGTAGCTTTCTACCAGTGTATCGCTCTGTCTCTACACGATGAAGATTGGATCAGAACCTTCTTCAGCATATCTGCACGCCCATAACCATCTACCCATAGGTCTCATTATCACGGATGCTGAATTCCCCCATTGGTGCCAGAAGCATTTGGAATTCTTATACATACACACATATAAGAATTATACTTACGTGTATGTATACATATATATACACACATATATTATATAAACATATATACATACACACACATAAAATCAGACCATATATTCAAGTTCCTAATGCAGATATAATTATTGTAATGTCTGCCATTCAAGTTTGGATGTTCTAGGCCGTGTTTGTCCTTTCTGTGGAAGAAAGCAGAACAACCATTACAAGTGTTTCAAAAAGCATAGTGTGTTTTGGACTTGAATACTCTTATTTTGGTTTCAAGCAGTAACACATATTTCACAAACTTCACTTCAGCATTGCTGCAAACAGTGGCAAACATTATTGTACTTAAGGGCATCTGTTTTATTTACTATGTCAGCTAATGGTGCTTATCAGCAACAGAGAGCTGTACACTAATATTCCGAAGCATACTTCATATTGCCAAAGACAAACAGTGTGAGTATTTTTTATTCTTTGAGTATAAAACTTTTCACCGTTTTGCTAAAACACACTTCTGAATCAACTCATGCATGACCTCTACCTGCCCTAGAGAAGAACAAGAGTAACCTCGACTTAAAAAAGAGAGTGGAATTAACTGTTTATTCACATCTTTTAATTACAACAGTACCCTTCTTCCTATCTGTTTACCAAAGTACTGAAATCCAAAGTCTTAAGATAAAAACAAATTCCCTATAAACATCACTCATTTGAGTCAGGAAATCTTGCTGGTTAATCATTTATACACAGTTTACATCTGTAGTTATCCAAAGAAACCAAAACAAATGAGAAAAGGATTGGACCCCAGCAGTGCAGTGGGATGGAAAAATGAAGCACTGGCCTAACAGATGTGGTCTGAGGTGCTCTGGCTGCATATAACATGTGAAGAAAGATCGTTTCATAGGGAAGCAAAACCTCCTACGTTTCTCCAGTACCTGCTGTGTTGATAGGGAAGAAACGGAGCCCGTCAGTATGTGTGATGTGCCACTGATAACTAGCATCACTTTAGCCTGTCATCAATGAAGTAACGAGCACATTATTTACAGAAAATCATGTTCACTACCTACTAACCCAAAACACACTCCTTCAAAGATTTCCACTCACAGGCTTGATTTTTCTGTAACACAGTGAGTACATTCACACTGCAATCTCTCAATTGCTTTTCCTGCCTAAGTAGATCATAAAAATACATGGTCAAGGAAAGTTTTTTTTCACATATTAGTGAGTGCCAGACAAAATCTGCTATTATACTTGTTTATACCCTCCAAGAAAAATTTTTTCTGACTTTCAAACCTCTGTACCTCGAAAGTCCGTGTAGAATGTCACAATTTCCTTTTCCTTTCAGCATTCATCCACACTTATGCGCAGATTCAGACAGAAACTTAAGCCCCATTACCTTTCAAGGAAACATTTTCCTAACTTGGAGCCACAGACACCTTAAAAATGAATTTATATTAAGAAAAATTAAACATTTATGAACTATAAGGCCATGACTTTAGATAGCTAAATATGGAGGTAGGTGTCCAACTTTTAACCTTTAGGTTTGACCTCATTAACTTTCAAATTCCCAGGGATAAATACTTTTATCTATATTTCCAGTCTACCACTGAACACACAGTGTCATTTAATAACCAGATTTGTGCCTACAGCAAATGTTGAACTCAATTCTCTTTGAAACAGTTGGGTAAGGATTCAAACTAGAAGAAATGTGTAATTTTAAATTCCCAGTCCTTTCTCCAGCAGCTGAAGATCTTTCACATCCTACTTGCCTAAAAGACTGACCACCTTCAGAACTGAAACTTGGCATTAAATACAACAGAGTATTTTAGTGGTTAATTTATGGGAGTTAACAGAGGTAGGACTGTGATCCAGAACATGGCTCTATAATGCCATTAAAACACACATTGGAGTATCTTCTTCTATCTATATCAAGGAGATGGAAAGATACTATGAGCACAATGCCTGGGTTTGAATTAGAGACTGTGACTTCTGTGAAGTCTTAACCACTTAAAATCACAGTCCCTGGGCAGCAATGCACTGTTGAGCTCCAGTTTTGCCAAAAAGCATATACATGAGAAAGAAAAGGAAGTGTTCTGACAGTCTGTACCAATATTCACAAGCATATTTTACAGTACTGGAATAGAGTAATTTAATCCTACAGTTCAAATATATTAAACAATACCTGGCAGGAGCTGTTGGGTAAATTACTTTTATATGTTGGAAAGCCATGTCTTGATTCAAAATTTGTTTTATCCATGTTCTTGCTCCTTGGCCAGTATCACCTGTATCACACAAAAGAGTACAACAAGAATTATTCTGTGCATTTAGAAAGAAAAACTATACAAGGTCAAATATATTTATACCAGATTGATCTAATTTCTAAATCACAAAGTTAATCCTCCAAAATGCTAAAGAAGAACTTTCTAGAATAACCTCAATCTCCTTTCCAATGACAATGGATTCAAAACTTCCTAGAAACAGACTACTTAAGACATCCCACAGCATAAGTTTAATATATACTTTACTACATCCAATGACTTAAGTACCTCCTAATCAGGCACAAGGCCTTACCTCTTATTTGCAACTTACCTTATTTGCTGATATCAGTGATAAACAAAAAATACTGATGAACATCTTAAAAAGTGCTGCTCCCCTTAGAAAAGATAATTACTTTTACTACACACTTCAAAACTTAGTCAAAAGCAATAAAAAGGATCTTCACATTTAATTATGCTAATATTACACGTAGGCTTTAAGGGAAGTATCAGTCAAACACTCCCAGTGCTCAAGAGATGAGTTTGGGTCAAAATATCTGGCAGACTCCTCAAAAACGTTAATCCCACAGTTCCATTTGAAAGCTAGTTGAGATCTGACTCTCAATGTGCTTTTTCCTAGTCTTGTCAACTCAGCCTATAACCAAAACCCCTGCAGACTGAACTGCTGTGAACAGATACACAGGATGAATTCTTATGCAGACAGCACATCTTCGTTTCGAACAAGTATACATATATACACCGGTTTCTAGAGCTTGTCTTCGTGCCTGGTATCTTCAACTATAACTTCACTGCCACCTCTCTGAACAGCATGCACACACAAGTCTCCAATAAGAGTTAAACAGCGCTTCAAGCTTGAGGAAACTGGCCCATCAAGGAATATGGTTTATAGTAGGCAGTAATACAACATGTAGTAATGTTCAACCCAAAAAATTGGTGGGGATTCAGCAAACAGGAATTTCACTACTGCCACTCATGCCATAAGACTTTAGTCTTGCTTGAAATCAAGGCTCCCACATATTATCAACTCAAACTGCTAATCTGAGTTAACAGTATTCTCTATTACTTATCTCAAATTGGTCAGTTTGACTTCAGAACTCATTCTACTCTTCTCAAGAAAATGGCCAAACCACAAGAAAAAATATCACTGCCCATGCCAGGCTTACTGCCACGTTACATGGGTTCATCTGAACAATGTCACATGAATATACCAATTTATTGTTGCAATGATTATAATTCCCCAATGGAGAAGATTTGCTCTTGCTTTAGCACTCAAACAAAATTCAGCGATCTTTACTTACACATATAATTAATGCATCTTCAGAATGAAAATGGAAGGCAAAAGGATCCAAATCCAGCATTTTTTTTTCTGTTGAGCACAAGTGGCGTAACCATGAAGTTCTCTCTATTTAACCTAAATACTCCAAATGACAAATAAGCAATAGGGTCGCAAAACTGACACAAATCTTATTCTGTGCTATGTTAAACAGTAAAATCCAAGCTACATCTTTAACTGGATGCTTCAGAACACATTCCCACAAGCACTTTGCTTATATGAGTAATATGGTCTGAAGTCCAAACACACGTCTGATTCTTAGTAGACACTCTTGACATGCAAGGGTTTCCTCATGGTTGCTGTCACCTAATTTATGAACAACATATCTTAAGGAGGCTTGAAGAAACATTTGTTTTTCTATACACTCCTCTCTTCTCAATTAGAAAGCAAATGTCTAGGCTTTGCAAATACTTGCACAGGACCAATGCTCAGGTAGCTAATCCAAGCAACTATGTGAATGTTTACAAAATTGGTACTTACTTAGGTCTTTACAAATTCCTTAACGGTGCAGGACACATCTTTTATTATTTATGCACATTTCTTAAACTTTGCCAAGAGCAGCAGAAACATTAATGAATAGTTAATGAAGCTAGTTTGTCCATGTTGTCATAGAAAACTCATTAAGCAAGAGAAAATTTAACTATGACCTTCTGTGTGTCAAGAGTCCCCATAGTCCAAATGCTCTGCAACTGCTGTGAGCACTTGCATGCAGAGGTAAGCATTTTGATTTGGTAAGAATAGAATTTGGAGGGGAGGGAGAAAGAGAGGAGACTGTGACACCAAACAAAACCCAACAACCTTCTGAAAGTTTGTCTTTCAGGCTGTTCTTAGATTTCAGCATTGTATGTTCTTCTGAACACTACTAAAAAGAAGCAAATGATGCACAGACAATTCTGCTTTGAGTCTGTTTCCAAACCTGAAATAGACTGATGGTAGCAATATTATCTTCGCCCCCCCTCAAGTAAAATATGAATTATTTTCCTTTCAAACATAGCTTGAATTTCCAGATTTTCTTTCTGTGCAAAGTTTAAACTTAACAACATGTAACATGCATGTTACAACATGCAAAGTTGTAAACCTAAGTCTAAAAAATTATTATTCACTTGTTATGTCCATTTGCCTTCTCTGCTGAGCTACCAAATCGATCCTTTACCTAAATTTGATGTACAGTACTGGGAATTTCCTAATATTTTTCTATCCTATTTTGTATTTACATTCTCCACTTGTTATAGTTTGTCTGGAGCAAGCATTATGAACAAAATGGATTCAGGCCATTTAACTGCCACTTTCCATCACATGCGCTGTACAGAAGGCACCAATTCAGGTTTACAGGCCAGCCCACAGCAACGGCACTGTGGCTACTCCTGTTTTAAATTCTATTCTGCGGAACTGCTAAACAAAACCAAATAAAAACATCCTTGTACTTCCCCATTGCAAACATTATGAATAAAATCATATCAAGAATGAAAAATTGTAGAGTACTTTAACCACATGTGGAATCAACCTCTAACCATAATCTTCCCTTACTCCTCCAATATGAGAGAAAATTATTTCCTCAAACATTAAAGCATTAGCGTTAACAAGAGGGCTGAACACATCTCATGAACTCTCTTTCACTTTCATTCTTTAACTCACAGAATTTGAGAAAAGCAAAATTAAACTAGATTACAAAAATGAAACTAATTTAATAAGCATGTACATCTTTGTCAAACTAAATAGAAGCATCAGCTAAAAGCAAAAGTAAGAGACACTGAAAGAGTTGAGCACGTTGCCGTATGCAGCCATACGGACAGCTCAAAGAACTGATTCCCAAGGCCTTAATCTAATAAAGACCTACGACTACTGTTTTTTTCTTCTCTTTTTTTTTTTTAGTCATGTGGACTTTGTTATTTAGCAGGTTAGAAATAACCTTTAAGAAAACACCCCAGCAAAACACACACTCCCCTCCTGCCCTCAAACTGGTCACTGATGCAGGTAACTACCTTCTGCAGATGGTGGCTGTGAAACCAGTGTGGACACGGCTAGGACCTTCTGAACAGAGAGAAGTCAGTCTATCAACACTGGCTTTTAAAAGGTGACAACAATATTCTCAGTCTGATCCTAAAAACACCAAGAGCCATTGTAATCATGAAAATCTTCCTTCGCATGTGGCTACCCCTGGAGTGGAAGAATTAAGAGA
>NW_009211024.1:0-11093 GCF_000690835.1 Fulmarus glacialis
GGCTGCCCAGGGAAGTGGCGGAATCACCATCCACGGAAGTGTTTAAAAGATGTGTAGATGAGGCGCTTAGGGACATGGTTTAGTGGGCATGGTGGTGTTGGGTTGATGGTTGGACTTGATGATCTTAGAGGTCTTTTCCAACCTTAATGATTCTATGATTCTATGATTTCTTACAGACATGAGGAATCTATTTTTGGAAGGTTTTAGGACCAGATTAAACTAACATCTGTCAGAAATGTCATTGGGAGAGCTGATCCTGCCTGAGGAACAGAAGATAGACAAAATAATCTCTTGAGGATCCTTCCAAGCCCATTTTCTGTGATTCTGTGATAATGTACTGTAGTAGGCTTTGACCAAGAAAAAACCATTGAATTTAACTTGGTATTTGAAAGTTTTAGTACGTAACTGAAACGTGTAATACTTTCTAGCTCACATACAAATCTCTGCTAGTTCAAAATTACTGAGACACAGATGTTAAGCACACATATCCATTTCTTACATGCACCTTAATTTTCTCCTTAACTTTAGCTTTAGGATGATTATAAGGTATTAACTGCTTGAACTGGATCGACCCTGATTTTAGCAGTCTACGATAAAAAAAAAAGGGGTCTTTTTAGCAAAGCTAATGTGAAATCCTGGTTGTCTTCATATCAGCAGTGGTTTGATATGTCTTTTTTTTTTTTTTTTTACTGTGATGTTTAATACAGATCAGTTTTCCTACTGATGAAAGAAATGGTGCTGTTCTGCATTTTATAAGGCAGATCAGGAATAGAAGTTGTACAAGTTTTGAAAACATACAGATAATCATCGGGATCGTATGTTTTTTTCTTCAGGAAACAGGCTCTTCTCCCCAAGGTATTTCAAACTGAAAGAGTAAATGGACTGTCTGAGAAGAAAGTCAGTGCAGTTGAAGTTTTAGCACCAGGATGCTGAAAGATGTTTGGACTCCACAACCACACACAAGTTCTAGACTTAGAAAAATCGCTACAATAATTATGTTTTAACATGGTCTCTCAGTCATTTTGGCAAATCACAGAATCTGTTCAGTGTTCTGTATTTTTGTGACAGTGGATTATTAAGCTTGTTTACTTTAGACAGAAGGTTGTGAAATATAATTTAAGAGTGTTTTTGGAAAAAGTTTCCATAAAAATGTAAGATACATTATTCAATTGTTGTATAGGACTTTCTAATCAAATATCTTGATGCATTCAGTTCAAAGTAAGTAATCTGTACACATGCTTATGTTAGATACTGTGCAAGCATCGCAAAAACACTTCACAGGCTTCTGATATTCATACTTTCTGGCAGCTGGACACACTTAGCCTTCATATTCTTAAGACAGATGTATATTTTACTAATTCTGCAGTTCTTGTATGAAATTATTCCTTAATGATAATGTTCATTTACATTTAAAATCTCATCTTAGGCTATTATATACTTCTGTGTTATCCTGAGGGGGCGTAAATAGGCAGAGCTTGGTTGAGTTCACTGGAGGTTTGTCAATATGCATCTTCCTGGTAGCTGGTTGCTTATTTTCGAAGCAATATGTAATTTAGGAAGATCAAGAACGGATTTTGTGAATAAGTACTATGATATTTACCTTTTCCTCAGATGACAGCTAGAATATACACACAACATGAGAATGTTTATTCATTACGATGAGACATTATGTACTGGATTCTAGAGAGAATTCAACTAAAATTGAAATGACACTGTTTTGTTCTGCTGCATTCAGTTTCTGAAAGATTAATCTTTTAGGTGAAAATTTTCCATCAAGGGAATTACAGTTTGGCTTTGTATTGAATGTGCAGTGATTTACCTTGTCCATATCTTGGCCCCATGTTTCCATTGACACTTGCATGAAAGGTATTGGTAGAGGAGGAAGGTGGGGGCAATGCCTTGTCTGCTGTCACTGATTTAAGTAGGAATCTGTATGCTTATACTTATAATCAGATCTTTATATTTTATTCAATTAAAAATCCTGTCCTTTCCATGTCTCAGTTGTTTTTCTTACTTGATTGGACTTTTGGTTTTTAGGGTTTTGTGCACGTAATTGTTAAGTTAAATTATTACCTATAAGCATGATCAAGTTTATTTGTAAATTGAAACTCAACTGTAGATTAGTTATACAAAGCTGCCCTTGTATTTCTTGTGAATATTTTTCCTCCTGACTTGAATGCGAACTGCACATCATCCAAGGGCAGAATGACAGAAGGTTTACAACTTCTCACTTTAAATGAACATTCACATAATAAGTAATTTTGGTATGTGTACTGAAAATTATGCTCTTATCTTAAGTTTTGGAGATATCTTATGTTTTCTTAAATTGTTTCAAATCAAATAAAATTAAAATCTGGCTGATTACAATATTTTTACCTTATCATGAAGAGATCACTGTGTAATTATTTGTATAGTGTGTTATGTCACCTGTTATCCCAAAGGACTTCAAAGAATGTAATTTATTCACTTAAAACCAAATAAAATAAAAGGGAAGCACCTGCTCTGACTTGGTTTGTTGCAGGAGAACAGATTTCAGACTGCAGCTTATGAAATGAAGCATTTTGAGCCCTTTTGAACAAGTTTTAATACACATACAGATCATAGTTGTCAGAATTGGCCAATCAAGTATTTACATAGGTTATCCAAAACAGATTAACAACCTTCCTGCACCCCATCTCCACAGGGGAAAAAAAAATATTTTAGAGGAAAGGACTGAGTAGATAAAATTATACTATTAGCCTAACAGTGTTAACATAGCAGTCTTTAATTATGTTTTTCTGCAAAAGCTCCAAGGGACATCAGTTAGTAATGCTTTGAAGGGAAACTAACCACAAATCTACAGCTGATTTTTTTTATTTTGCTTGTCTGCAAGCTGTCCTTAGATCAGCTTCTTTCATTTTCAATAGCTTTATAGAAGTGAATCTTATCAAGTATGTATTTCTAAGCAGTGCATATGGATCTTCACCTACTTTTTCACTGGGAAAAATGTTATAATATACTTTAGTAAGGCTCTTGACACTATGTTCTACTATCTCCTGTAAGATCCTCACAGAGAAGCTGATGAAGGGTGGGCTACATGAGTGGATAGTGAGGTGGACTGAAAACTGTTTGTACAACTGAGCTCAGAGAGTTGATCAGCGGTACAAAGTGTAGTTGGAGGCCAGTAACTAATGTTGTGCCCCAAGGGTAGGTACTGCGGCCAATAATGTTCAACATCTTCATTAATGACCTGGACGATGGTACAGAATGCATGCTCTGCAAGTTCGCAGATGGTACAAAACTGGGAGGAGTGGCTGATACACCAGAGGCTTGTGCTGCCATCTAGAGGGACCATGACAGGCTGGAGAAACGGGCTGACGGAATCTTATGAAGTTCAACAAGGGGAAATGCAAAGTCCCGCATTTCAGGAGGAATAACCTTAGGCACCAGTACATGCTGGGAAACAGCTGCCTGGAAAGCAGCTTTTCCGAGAAGGAGCTTGGAGTCCAGGCAGACAACAAGCTGATCAGAAGCCAGCAATGTGCCCTCGTGGCAAAAAAGGCCAATAGCATTCTGGGCTACATTACGAGGAGTGTTGCCAGCAAGTTGAGGGAGGTGATCCTTCATCTCTACAAAGCACTGGTAAGGCTGGATCTGGAGTGCTGTGTCCAGTTCTGGACTCCCAGCACAAGAAAGTTATGTATTTGCTGGAGCAAGTGCAGTGAAGGACCACCAAGGTGATTAAGGCACTGGAGCATCTTTTATATGAGCGTATTGGGTCTGGCTGAGATGAAGTTAATTTTCCCCATAGCAGCCCTCATAGTGCTGTGTGCATTGTATTGGTAGCTAGAAAGGTGTTGGTAACACACCAGTGTTTTCGCTATTGCTAAGCAGTGCTCGCACAGCATCAAGGCTGTCTCTCCAACATTACCGCCTCACCAGTAGGCTGGGGGTGGGCAAAATCTTGGGAGGGGGCATAGCCAGGACAGCTGACCCAAACTGACCAAAGGAGTATTCCATACCATACGACATCTGCTCAGCAATAAAAGCTAAGAAACAGGAGGAGGAGGGAAGGCATTCGTTATTACGACGTTTGCCTTCCAGAGCAATTGCTATGTGTACTGAAGCCCTACTTCCCGGGAAGTGGCTGGACATCGCCTGCTGATGGGAAGTAGAGAATAAATCTTTTGTTTTCCTTTGCTTCTATGCATGGCCTTTGCTTTTGCTTTATTAAACTGCCTTTATCTTGACCCACGAGTTTTTTTCCATCTTATTTTCTGCCCCCCCACCCCATCCTGCTGAGAAGGGGAGTGATAGAGCAGCTTGGTAGGCACCTGGTGTCCAGCCAAGGTTAACCCACCACAATGAGGAGAGGTTGAGAGAGCTGGGACTGTTCAGTCTGAAGAAGAGAAGTCTCAAGGGAATCTTATCAATGTGTATAAATACCTGATGGAAGGGAATGAAGACAAGTGAGTCAGAATCTTCTCAGTAGTGCCCACCAACAGGACAAGAGACAATGGGCACATGAAGTTCCAGCTGAAAATAAGAAAACACTTTTTTACTGTGAGGGTGGTCAAACAAGTTGCCCAGAGAGGTTATGGAGTCTGCATCTCTGGAGATATTCAAAACCCAACAGGACACAGTCCTGGACAAGCTGCCCTAGCTAGTCCTGCTTGAGCATGTGGGTTGGATTAGATGATCTCAAGAGGTCCCTTCCAACCTCAACCTTTCTGTGACCCTGTGATCTGAAGTCCTACACAGTTGCTATGTTCTTTACATTGCCCTTCAGTCTACCACTACAAGACATTTCCTTAGTAGTAGGGCATCTTTTATTGCTTCATAAGCAAATTAGGTCTTCACTGCTTGCAAGTGTTTGGCAAGTGAGAATTCAAATAAACACTTGCAGAAACACTTCAGAGCACATAAGGATTTTAAAAATATGAAGTTTTTACCACAAGTAGAAGACAATGTGAAACCCTTTTTGAAAAAAAAAAAAAAAGAGTTATAAAATTAAAGAAGTATATGACTTAAAAATTAAAATAAGGTAGTTAAAACTCCCTTCTAGCTAAAAAAAAAAAAAAAAAGAAAAAACACAAAAACCCTGAAATTATCTTAGTCAGGAACAGCTATCTTTTTCTGCTTTTATTCATATTTTCAAACAACAGTGCTGTTACACCTGAGATTCAAATTTGACATACTCTTTTTTCAGCAAACTCTGCGGCACTATCCCTAAAGAAACAATTAATTTATCTTATGCAGAGGGATTCCTAATAGCTATGTGGGATTCTTTTAAAGTCATTTCAATTCTCTAATGCTTCTTTGACCAGAGACAGTGTTCAAAGAGGATTTTAACAGCACCTGGTTTGGATGGGAATGTTTCAATCTGAGCAGCACATGCCTGTTATTTTTATGACATTCAGTTTGCAGACACATTATTTTTGTGTCTAAAACAAAAAAGAAAAATCTGTGCTAATACAACAAATATGCAGCTAGCTACTCTGTTACTGCTTGAGTCTTTTGGATATAGAGTCCTATATCCCTGCCAATTTTTTGCACAGACCTGAACCTACGGTGTAATGAATGCTAAATTGTTGAAATAATCTGGCTAAAACAGACATCTAACCTGTAGGATATATGTCTACCGTTGGACCTGGAGTGCTTCTCAGCATGCTCTGGCTGCATCCTGACTCCAGAATTGGATGAGAAACAGGCACACATCAGCTTTGCTCCATTTCCCTCCCCATCATTAAATAGAGAGCTCACAGTTGCCAAAATTGCCATCTTACCCACAAAGCTAAAAACAACGATCCTTTCATCCTCGTTTCCAAAGGGAAAGAAAACTTTCCTGGAGAGGCATAGTGGTATCATATACAGAACAGCGATGTTAACACAACACCATCGACAGAGCAGACTTTGTATGATGGTCGCTTACAAGCTCTCTACTGTAAGTAGTAGAGAGCACAGGACATCCACCCTGATTTCCTGCAGAAGCAAACCTGGACTCGCATCTTTGCAGGGAGCGGTATGTCATCCTCTCTGCTGGATGACAAGGGATGAGGATTCCAGGGCTCACCATAGAGTGTACCTGTCCCAGTCACAATATATCTGAGGCAGCCTAATTCCCTTTCCTTTTATCTTCAAAGTTTGTTTACTACACTGAGCACAAAACAAGTTATGTAGCAGAACAAGTCAGTCATTACAGCTTGATTTTCAACTGCCTAAAAAGGTGCACTTTGCTTGCACTTTCCTTTGGAAAAATAAGGGTTCTGAATTAGTTTCAGAACTACATACCTCAAACCTTATTTTGCATCTTATCTGACAAAAATGAAGAAACACAAACCAAAAGTACTCTTTCTGTGCTAATTCCAAAGACTTAAAGAATGAACTTTGTTAAAAGGCATTTTTTTCTTATATAGCTCACATTTAGTGAGCCTTCAACACACCTAGTGCAGTGCAGTTAATCTGAAATGAATTAGCTCAAAATACAGTCATAAAATGTATTCATTTGCTTGTGAGGGGAACTGTGTTGGATCAAAGTCCGAGACACACTAGACCATCTTCAAAGTGAGATATAGATACTATGAATTCCTAATATGACTCTTTGTGACAAATCTTTGTATTTCACTATAAGATCTGGGCACTAACAGGAATAAAAGAAAGCCATCAACCCCAGAGAAATAACACTTCTGGCTTATGAAGGCTTTCTAACCAAACATCAAGCAGCACTAGAGATGGATCAAAGCATGTTAATAAAATCTATTGGCTTTGTGGCTGTGTTTTAGCATCCTGATACCTTATTCAGGTAACATTCATTATGCTGTGAAAATAAACAGCTTATATATTTCAGAGATCCTTTCTTTTATTTTTCTAATGCAGTTATGAAACAATCACCATTTCGCATTACATTGAAAACTATAAGAAACATGTGAGCATATGCTATGTATTACACCACATATAACCATGAAAATCTGTAAATGTTTTCTGTTGATTTGAAATCACCACTCACTCATTTTTTCTGAAGACAAAAATAGCTTGTATATGTTCATGGAGGCCTCTGACCATTGTCAGGCAACCTGTTTACTTTTAATTTTAGTTATTACCATTAACACCTAGAGAACAACATGATGAGCCCACTGATGCAGGCACAGATATTCTCAGGAGGATACACGCATGGGAAGCCATAGCCATCATCATTTATAAACAGCCCTGCACGCCTTTTACAGCATTGCTCAGACCTAGGTCTGCATGGAGGAGGAAGACAGCAGCTTCAGCATACCCTTGCCTTTGTTCCTTCCCCTAGAGTCGTGATATTTCTTCTTTTTCTGTCAGCCATCTCCTTTTCCAATGCTGCACACGCTTGGAAATGTCCCTTGGCATACTTGAGCAAGGCATACCTAACCACTGAGGTGGTGTGGCAGAGGGCAGGCTCTTCAGATTACAACCCAAAAAGCATTCAGGTATAATATTGTAGCTGGGTTCTCAGTAGAAATGTGATTAACAGCAATTAGTTAAGTAGTTAAATTCTCTCTTACATACTAAAACGGAAAACATCATCAGGGATCACAAAAATCATCAGGCAATTCACAAAAGCTTTAGGAAACTTGAATGAAGTTGCAGAAAGAGGGCCTAATATGGGGTGGTTGTTTTTTAATTCCTCTCTTTACAGGCTTGCCTGAAATGCTGTGTTACCAGGACCCAAAGATCAAACCTACTTTTTTCCTTAGGAACCTGTGGCAGCAATTTCCAGAGATCAGCAGGCCAGCCTAGCAGCCCATCACCACTTGAAGAAGGGGTTTCCCCACTGACTCTCACCCTCCCTGCTGCCAGCCACATGCTTCCCTGATTTGTCTTACACCCCTCCAGTCCTTGCCAAATCCCTTACTGACCCTTCTCAACTCAGTAACTCAGGGAAAATAAAAAAGAGGATAATTACGGATTAATTAGATGAATTGGGTTGTGGGATGTCCAGCAGGCATTGGGGATGTCTGGGAGAATGGAAAGGCAAGTGAGACTGTCCCTTTCGAACAATTGTGAGACTTCAGATGCTCTGGAAACTTCATCCTAAGCTGCCTCTTAAAATCAGATAGAAGACAGCAAGAAAAAAGAGGGGGACCAGTTCCAGACTTCCAGATAATTTCTGCTGTTTATATAGTAAAAGGATCTGCAATCTCACATCACTTCCCTCAAGTAAATAAAGTCAAATGATTAAACAATAAATAAGTAGATCGTATTATTAACTAATGTAATAATTATTATTTATTAATAATTATAGTCTGACTCCCTCCTAAAATAGAACGCATATAACATTTACATGAGTTAGAATGAGTTGATGTCATGGTTTAACCTGGCAGGCAGCCAAATACCACGCAGCGGCTCCCCCACTCCCCCCGCCAGTGGGGCGGGGAGAGAATCGGAAGGGTGAGAGTGAGAAAAACTCATGGGTTGAGATAAAGACAGTTTAATAGAACAGAAAAGGGAAAATAATAATAATAATGATAGAATATACAAAATGAGTGATGCACAATGCAATTGCTCACCACCCACGCTGACCGATAAGCCATCGGTACTTCCTGGATCATGCCAACCATTCATATACTGAGCATGACATCACATGGTATGGAATACCCCATTGGCCAGCTGGGCTGGCCGGCCTGATTATGTTCCCTCCCATCTTGTGCACCTAGCTCAGTCAGTAGGCATGGGAGCTGTCCTTGGACTAGGAGGGTACTTAGCAACAACTGAAAACATCAGTGTGTTATCAACATTCTCCTCATACTAAATCCAAAACACAGCACTAGGAAGAAATTTAACCCTATCCCAGACGAAACCAGGACAGTTGATTAGACCAAGCTTGTAGCCTTTGGGGCCTGAAAACCAAATTAGATGTTTATGAGACTTTTTTGGTTGGTTTGGTTTCCCCCCCCCTTCCTAATTTACTCATTTGCCCTGTCTTGCACACACAGTTTGCCACAGGCAGAATACTAAAGACAATCTATACATTGAAAAATATGCTTAATATAGCTCCAATGTAAGTAAGAGACTGTAAGCACAGACAAATCCTAATGGGATGTGGTACATTTCTGTCTTTATTCCCAGGTCAGGTACAGGTCATTGGTGTAGTGCTCAGCGACAGGGGAACAGTGTGGCTAATGATGTTATATCACCATTTCATAACAGGATACTCTCACATCCAGTATTTCACCAAGGTGTCATCACATCTAGAGAAAGTCAGGAATGCTCATGGCCTTCGTGATTTATAGCTCCTTAAGTTAGCTTATACTTTGAACAATGTCCCTTGTGTTTCCAACCTTCCCTCACTGAGGAAAAATGTTTTATTTTGCTGAAAAATTATTGCAACAAATTGTTAAAAGTATTTCTTAGATAGTGGCAGTGAACCTTTTATTTCATCTGATCATGTAGAAGTGTAGAAGTGATTTGCCTTTTTGTGTTTTCCTTACATTACCAGTCAGATAAAAAGGCTTTGAAAACATGTCAACTTTGATGCAACATTTCTGGCAGATGAATGGTGTTTTGGGGCAACTACTAACCAATTACTCTAACTTCTTTTGGTTTTCTGGTGCCCCAGGGGTGGTCATATAGTATCATATTAAAAAAAAAAAAAATCATAAAACATAGTACTTGATCAAAAATGTAAAAATGTGGAGTTTTCAGATCTTATATATTAGTGTTTTACTATGCCTTTTTTTAATTCCCTATTACTGATCTGTCTTATTAGCATAAATTAAATAAAATTTTGAATGAACATACTTGCAGGAGTTCTCCAGAGCAAACAAAATGAAATCTGCCAATTCATTTTGTAAATAGGCCTTGGTTACATTTTGCACTTACTCCATATTCATACTCCTTTAAGAGGCTTTGCAGATGGCAAACTACATACAGATTGTTGAGAAAACTCTAGAATTATCATCTGAAAATGTTCCCATAGTCACGCATTCTCACTGGTACCTCTGCATATTCATAAGCTTTTGGGAATTTGCACTGAGCACTTAATACATCTCATCCACTTCTCCTCCCTCCCTCCCCAACCTGCACAGAGACTTGATTGTCATTCATTTCCATTATTAGAAGTACTCTTGTGCCTGAAAAATATGCTTTGTCTTCAGCAATCATATGTTGCCACACTAAGTACGTTGCACAAATATTTATGTGAGAACACAAAACCTCCGTAAGTATTGTCTTCTTTTCTAAAGATGAAAATTTCACAATTTTAGTAAACTGAATGTGTATACAATGGATACAGCTTGAATGTTTAAGTAGGGTAAACGACCGTGTTGGAGACACAAAACAACCCCTGTAATTGTGATTAGTAATATTTTATTGAAAATCAATTGTTCGAAAAGAACGCAATAGTCTGGCAAGCAGTAGAAAAACCTGGATGCTCAGGATCCTATTGTGCCCTGATAAAGAGTGCGTCCCTGGCATTTCCATGGATGTCAGTGTCCTAGCTCTCACTACTGCCTGTGAGAGGCCATTTCATGTAATGTCATTGTTATTTCTGAACACTGAACATCATCACCTTGCTGAAATTTGCTAGGTGTGCAAACAATGGTACGCTTACAAAAGAGAACTACATTATGCATTTTCAATCAATTTTTACCTTCATGTATTGGGAAGGAGGGGAAACATGTATCTGCATGGCAAAAGTTTTATCACTGGATTACAATGAAGTTTAGAAGTCTATGCCTGATGACCTCCTCTCCTTTTGAAATTTTTCTTTTAAACACCAGACATAATTTTAGAGCACTGAGAGGGGGAAAAGAAAGTAGCTTATTCTATGACAAATTTGGCAAATTATAAATTTGTCAACTTTATAATTTTTTTTCCTGCCAATGTACAACTAATCTTGATGTTTCTGTGGATGTTTGTGTCCACTTTAACCTCATGCTTTCTCAGTGTCGTGGTTTAACCCTAGCCAGCAACTGAACACCACACAGCAACTCACTCATGCCCCCCACCTCTGGTAGGATGGGGGAGAGAATGAGGAGAGTAAAAGTAAGAAAAGTCGTGGACTGAGATAAGAACAGTTTAATAATTGAAATAAAAGAAAGTAAAATAGTAGCAGCAGCAGCAGCAGCAGCAGCAGCAGCAACAGC
>NW_009211024.1:11112-23839 GCF_000690835.1 Fulmarus glacialis
AGTAGTAGTAGTAGTAGTAATAATAATAATAATAGTAATAATAAAATATACAAAGCAAATTATGCACGATGCAATTGCTCACCACTTGCCGGCTGATGCCCAGCCAGTCCCTGAGCAGTGATCGCTGCCCCCCAGCCAACTTCCCCCAGCTTATATGCTAAGCATGATGTCATATGGTATGGAATACCCCTTTGGCCACTTTGGGTTAGCTGTCCTGGCTGTGCTCCCTCCCAAGTTCTTGTGCACCTCCTCGCTGGCAGAGCATGGGAAGCTGAAAAGTCCTTGACGAGGGTAAGCACTACTTAACAACAACTAAAACATCAGCGTGTTAGCAACATTATTCTCATACTAAATCCCAAACGAAACATTATACCAGCTACTAGGAAGAAAATTAACTCTATCCCAGCTGAAACCAGGACACTCAGTTTGCATCCCTTACTATGGGATTCAGATCATAGACCTTGCTTTTAAATGAGGCCCGGAACTGTCAAGCTCATTGATGTATGTGAGATTTTATGTAAGTGTCCATTTGCAAGTGTATTGCTCAAATGTGTAAGTTACCTTTCCATGTAAACAATTGCTGGACGAGGGCCTGAAGGAGGTTTTGCGCACTGCCATTTTATTTATTTATCTTGTTCTGCATGGTGGATTACAGACTATGCTGGTGGACTCCTTCAGCAAGTGTTTATTAAGGAAAACATCAGCACAGCTGAGCATGGATCTGCAATGGTGACAAACACATTAGCTTATTCAGCATCTTTAACCTGTTAACTGATATATACTTATGCATCTGAAATGCAAGGTTTAAAACTGCCAGTCATGCTCATTTATTATAGACCACCAAAAGCCAGCTACCTATGGACTTTTCAACAATAATTTTTTCAGTATCGTATTGATTTTGCAATAATCATACAGTTGATGGAACCAACATAGGAATATTGGAAGATGTATGTCTAACAAATCATGCAATATATTTGCCAATAGGTAACACATCACCAGTCAGCTTTTAGAAAACCTGCAGTGGTATACAATTTCTTGTGCATAAAGGTTTATCCTGTTTAGGACCAATAAGCAACAGTGCAATACAAACTGATCTGTTCTTCTATCATTTCATCTCATGACCACAGAGTACTATACAAACAACAGGGGCTAAACGTTGGCTCTTCAGGTATTTTCCAGATGCTCAGAATAAAGAAAATGGAAGATCACGGAGGCTGAAATAGGCAATCTATTCACACCATCTAACTTCAGTCATGTAACTACCTGAATTGGGAGCCTAGACCATCTAATGATGTCTCCAGAGAGCAATGCAAAATACTGAGGCTCTGCTCTCATTCCCAGCCTCAGGTGCTCTGGGGTGCTCCAGGGGGCTCTGACTGCAGAAGGTGGCCAGCTCCTCGCTCAAGCATCTCGGTCAGATGGGATTACTGTGCCGACATTGTTAGTTGTGATGCAGTAATTTGCTTCTTACTGCTTAGGTGTGTTTTGTGTTGCTATATGAACTGGCGGAGAGGAAAAGTAGAACTACAGCTCTGTTCACCTGGAATAATTTGTGTCTTCTAGAGCACTACCCTCTAGCAGTCTGCACCTCTGTATATGTGGCTCTGCAGGCTCCTGCTTTATCACTCCACTTGTTTTAATTCTGTGGCACGCAGGCAGACACTGTTTTTTAAAAGAACCTGTGTTTTTATTTTTCTTTTTTTTCTTTTTCTTGGAGATTTCTCTTTGCCCATTCTGTTCACTTCTTCACTTATAATACTGCTAATTGGCACCTATGCTCTGCTGTGCCATTCCCCCTTAAAACATCTGTACATAACAAATCCAAAATTACTTCATTTCATTTGACCATAGTCATAAAAAATTTCTCCTTTTTCCCCAGTGTACATATACTGATATCTATCTATCTGATGCATTAATTTTTTTATCAGACCCTTCCCTCCAAACACATTAGTATTATATTTTGTAAATTCATTCAGAACATTCTTATTTGTTGCTGGGAAGAGATAAGAATTCAAGTAAGAGTGAGATCACCAACTATAGCTGCAGAAAATAGTCAGCTGCTAGTCACGAACCTTTCAGCTATGTCTTTAAACTCATTCTCCAAGATAAATGCATTTTGATATAAAGAAAGAAAGAGTACTAATAATACCCTAACTTGGAAGTGTAGTTTGGTAACAGAAGGGGAAGCCAAGTGGGACACAGCTGAAGGACCCTAGATAAAGTGAAATTGAGTTGTTCCTTGCTCATATGGCAACATCAGACATCTTCAGGGATGGATAACACCTATTTTGTTGTAACTACAGGCTGTGATAATATAATAATGCATATCGCTAAGAAGAGCATGTCCCACACTGTTCTAAATAATTTATATTCTCAGGCCTCCTTACTCCTGTTTTTTGTAGATGTGTGTTTGTAACAGTTTCTGGAACAAGAATTCTTTGAAAAATATGTTTCTAATTCTCCTCTTCAAGTTCTTTTGAAAACATGAACAGAACTATTCATCATTTTAATACAGATAATTGTATTTTTTTATAACACTGGAAGTCTCTGTCTTCAAATTAGGCTCTGTGGAAAATTGACAGTTCTAAGATAACCTTCAGGTGGTCACTGGAGCTGCTGCTTTAACAATGATAAATTATCTGTTGCACTTAGAGCAGTGATATTTGTTCTCCTTTTTGTATTTTTGACTAACTATGAAGAGTTCTGTGCTTAAGCAGGGTAACACAATACTTTGCAGTAGAATAGGTGGTATTGAATTTTGCCACTCTTTTGAGAAGGAAAAAACTCAGGCATAGAAAAGATAGCAGAGGAAGTTGGAAGAAGAACAGGAAGAGTTAGTGATATTTTGGAAAATGAAGGTAAAAAAAATGGGCTGAGATTTAAATGGGGTTCTGGATTGAGTCAATGGAAAGGGTGGGTGATATCTGGACAGGACTCTCCCCCTCTCACTAGCTACGAACGGTCTCACCTTGGAGTGTAATTTCATTGTTATACAGAAATCACTCTTTTCCTCATGTGCAGTAAAAAAAAGAAAAAAAGGACAGAAGTACTGGCCCACTCTACTCAAACTCCCAGTATCTTCTAGGTGTCTATCTGCACAACTTGGGCTAAAACTGCTTGAGTGAACATGGGGACAAGTGGAGCTAGTTGCTAACTTATGACATGTTCTGCCACATGGAAGGGGAATTAGGTTCATACTTTTTAAAGAAGGGAGAAAATAAAACAAAAAAATCCTGGAAAGAGATATTTTCTGCTGCTGTCTCCAAATACGATTTTTGAGTAAGTGACAGTTCTTCCGGAGGCTCTCTGCCCTGTGTCCTTCCTCATTGCAGCAGCCAGATGAACCATTGACCTATTGTCATTGTCCTATTGTCCAGGTGAGAGAAATAGTTATCAGAGATCCATACAACATATGCTCCTCAGCTACATCCTTCAGCAGAGATGTAGTCAACATCCAACCCCAGCTACAGTACTTGATAGCTTTGCCAGTACTAGCCAGTCTTAGTGCTCTGGTATCACACCTGGATTGGAGTGATTGTGTCCTTCAGCCATACAAATGCCAAAGTGTAACAAGGAATACTTCTAGCAACCTTGTAGGAAGTGATAACTTAAAATGCAGTATTACAGTCACAGGGTTTCAGGAAAGGAGAAAAGATTTAAGACCAATAATGCCAGAGAAGGGATTGTGCATGAATGGCATTGAACAAAAGCAAGTATTTCAAAGAAATATGATGAACAGACCATACTATCACCTTTAAATGCATGGTTTTGTATTAATAGTAGCCTAATAAAATGTTTTAATAAGCAAGTTTGGCTGGTTTGGGAGGAGCACTAAGATAAAACACAAGTTATTAAAAAACTAAGTTTGAGATTGAGGCACTGTTTTCTGGGTTTTTTTTAACAGAAGACACTTTTTCCCAACACTGGCCTATATAGACAGCTTCAGGCAATATACTCACAACTGAAAGGAACAAGTTGCTGCCTACCTGTAACTTCTATCAGTTTAAAAGCTTAGCTAATCTTAATAACATTTATGTTCCTACCAATATAGAAACATCAAAGGTCTGAAATGCTTTCAAATAGAAGAAGTACGTGAATCACACATTTTTAACGAGCTAAATTATAGGTATGAAGCAGCTTTCTGTCCCTACTGAAATCCATTATTGTGCTTTCCATTCACAGTATGTGTTTATCACAGACAATCATAGTGGACAAAAGCAGAATTTGTCAGAACAAACCCTGTAGATTCAACCTACTCTGTTCTTTATAATGAAAATAATTTCTTTACTTTGGCAACCTATGGGCTTTTGACATCATTGCCAGTACATGGAATATGCATTTGAGTTTCTGTGGGAAGCTGGGCAAAGGTAGAGAGATGGAAAGTGTTTTTATCACAGAGCAAGTTCAGATGTACACCTTGATGAAGTTTCAGCTTACTAAGAATGTTCATAATGGGAAGAATCTTACGGTTTTTGTTTGCAGAAACACATCAGTATCTGTTGGAACAGATGTTTTTTGCAAAAGTAAATAAAATTACACCTCCTTATTTCCTTTCTTTCCTTCCTTCCTTTCTCGGCCTGCCACTTTATCTAAATTAAATACTGAAGTTTTTTTTTGTTTTTTTTTTTTTTTTTGTGCCTGTGATCTACTACCTCCTCAAACAATGCCTTTTAAATGTCTTCTTGATTGCGTGTGTAAATCTTGTCCTCTGATGGAGTTCAAATGCCTTAATTTGTGGCAATAACAGTAGTTGGAAGTTTGTCTTTTGTTTCATGACCCAAAAATATACATTGTAGTGGGATATAATGAGAATGTGATTCACAGGAAGATGCCAAAGACCTGTTAGAGAGTAACTGGACTGATAAACTGGTGGTATGGTTACAGAAACACTTTAGCATGTGTTTGAAGTCGGTCATCTGATCATCCCCAGATGCCATGCTTTGCTTGGCTCCCCTGATCATTTCCTTTCAGATGAAACTCAACAAGAACATGTTCCCCAGGGATGCACTGGATGTTCTCCAACTATTAATGGTCATTTGGTCAACAAGGTCCAGCTGCAGTGGATGTGAAATAAATGTGCAGGGAATGGATGTAAGCTCCTCCACATCGACTATTTCATTCGGTAGATCCATTCCTCTCTGGGTTGTGCTATCTGTTAATGAAGCCTTAGCCTCTCTATTTTACAATGCATGGCCACAAGACTGAATTCTTACTGGATTTTGAGATTCCACTATACCACAATCCCCCAATCCTTATCCTTTTTTTTGTGACATGTCTGCCCTCTGAACATGAGGGTACTGTAAACAAGAAGTATGCATTTGATTTGTGCTGCTATGAATATTCAGGGCACATAGTTCTAAGGAAATAAGAGTTCTTTTCTTGTTTGCTCAAAAATCTGCAAACCCTTCTCTCCGAAGGAAATCTCCTCATACACACACAGGAAATCTACAGACAAGTCAGATTTCACTAAATATTGCTCTGACCCCAAAGCATTCTGGTTAAGTTTTGTGTGGTCAATCATATTGATATAGGAAAAGTAAAGCGTGAAACTACTACCAGTCTCTGACTGTTTCATACTGGGAAACTGACTTCATGATATTCAGGTTATGCTCCCCCAAAATAGTATAAAACAGTGTAAGAACTATTAAATTATTTTACTTAACATTATACTGAAAATAAACACTCTTTAAGTCCACAGAAAATAGTCATTTCTCACAACATTTTTTTTTAATGGCTAGCTCTTGGTTTGTTTATTTTTAATTATCTCTGCTATGACCTGAGATCAGTAATTATTTCTCTGCAAGACAAGGTAGACCTCAGTGATCTTTCTCCTGACTTAATAAATATCCAGATGAATGTGAACTAATACTTAAAAATCTCCATATGAACATCAGCCAAAGCTACTCTCTATGGGTAATGAGAGCTGGGAGGAGTGGTTTCATGCATGTGTGGCTCTTTGAGGGTCTTCTTTAAAGTGTTTTGTAGTGGACTTTTTAATCTCCTGTTCAAAAATATAGGAACAGAACCACTTAAATAATGACTCCTTAGGTATTCATCTAATCACATAAGTTGGGAAAGGAAGTTTCTGAAATATTTTGTTCAGTTTTATGTGAAATATTTCAATCCATATGCACAGAAAACAAAGAGGTCTCCTAAAACTAATAATAAGGAATTAGCTAATTCAGTGCAAAAGCCCAATGCATTCACCCAGCAAATCAAAAGGCCAGTTAGAGCTTCCTCCATTGCTCTAAAGGATATTCAGATTTTCTTGGAAGAACAGTCCAACCTGCTCTATCATATATGCTGGAATAAGTTGCTTTGGATACCTTACTGTGATGTTCTCTGTCTTCATATGAATTATTTAAATATATTCTGAAACAGGAACCAGAAACCAGGCAAATGGCTTTGTCAAAGACTACAGGGTCACATACATTTTTCTTTTGGCTCAATGAATATTTAAATATTTTATAAGCAGTTGAAAATCTCCACATACAAAGACTGCAACTACAAAGTGGAACATCGATATTCTAATAATAAAATAATTTATACCAAGTGGAGCTATACCAACAAGAGATTGAGATCCTTTTCCCTCAGAAAAAATCATCGTCTTGCAAACAGATCCTTTCTTACATGTGAGAAATATAGACCCAAATACCTCAAATAGAGGACAGGCAAATGGTCTAGCCATAGTAACGGAAAGCAGCTGTTACTGTTTCCTCATGAACCAGAATCTCTACATTGATTACAAACCAACATACTTCAGTGAACAAGTAGCTCTGAACAACTCAAAGGTTAGCTTTCAATAAACAGACAACAGGAAACTAACAAGAGAATGGAAATTATGCTACTGACTTCAGTGGAAGCAAAAATAAACCATGAACTTTTACTACCATAATAAAAAAATTTAAAATGTGCTTTCATAACTTTATTCTGCATTAACTATTATTATTCATCTTTAAATACTTTCCTTTAAAGTCTAACATATTTTGAAGCACTAAATTCAGGTACTATGAGCAGAGATACCTAGGTACCCATCTTATTAGAAATAAACTTTCATATAAGATGCTCTCAGATCATTGACTATGCAGTAAGCCATAATCTTATTTCCATACTATCTTGGACAGTTTCATATATATGGACATCAATTTTCTTTCTTCTAGTGAAATCTTTCGTATTATATTGAATTACAACAAAGTTTTGGTGGGGGAGATTTTTCAGTTTAAGATTTCTTTCTCATAAAACAACAGGCTTACCGACAAGGGCTTATTAGTGGTTAGCTCTTTTAGTAATGTGTTTTCTAAATGAGAACTTGTGATTTGCTGTCACTCTTTACTTGTAGGGTGAACCGCTGTAGTTTAATTTCTAAATGCCAAATTCTCCCAAGAATTCTCATACGCTTCTGAGCAAGGGCATCAGTTGATGAACTGATTTTCCTAATCCCTGAGGGAAGGCCACAGCAATTCCACCTTTCCCACTGTTATGGAGGACTGCGCAGTCCAAAACAGCATTACCAGTGTCCTCAGTGTATTTTAACACTGCTAGAAATATAAACTAAGATCCACTCTTCTCTAAAAAAATGTCAATAATACCTATCTATGACCTAGTGAAAATATCCTTACTACCTGTCATTATGTAAATTTGTAATCTTCCCTGCAGATAAAATATGCATGGACCAGGATTGCAAATTAAATATAGCAATACTTGGAAACACATTTTAAAAGCCAATGTTAAGCAAAAGTGGTTGCTAAAGTCCTGCTTCAATATAAAGAAACAAATTGATATTGCCTTGTGGGTATTTAATTTGAAAATTTCACACATGCAACAAGAAACTTGTGTGCAGAAGTCTTTCAATGGACTGCAGGGTGCTGATAGTATTTCCCAAAAGAATCGTTTGGGTTTGCCTCCAAAAGTAAGAGAAAGCTTCTTGGAAGAACACTCTGCTTGTATCTTCAAAATGCCATTCAAACTTCTGTCTACATTTCTTCCTGTGTAGCTGGTCTCTTTGTCTGTGTCTTGTTAAGAAAGTGTGACACAGAGCATGGATGAGAGAGGAGTAAGGAGAAGGTAAGGAGAAGTAAGGAGACCTGACTTCAAACTTTACAGAAGTGACATCAGTAGTCTGAAAAAAGCCAACACAAAGCATATCAAGTACTGTGAGTGTCCTTCTGATTGATAGGGTATGCACTTCTACTGGGGGTGACATTTCCCGGCTTTGGAACCTTCTTGCTCCTACACAATCAGTTTTGGCCCTCTATAGGTAACAGGGCAGGAAGGTGCTCCCCTGTTGAAGATTCCTTTTTTTTAAAATAAGAAATACTCCAAATCTGCTGACACACAGTGTGCGTTGTTAGTTTTTCAGCTTGTATAATTTATACTAAAAATTGCTGAGATTTTTTAATTTATCTTGATTTTTAAGATTCTTCACTCACCAATGAGTTTTCAGCTGGGCTTTTTATTAGCAACAGATTTACTAATTTAGTCTGAAAGATATAATCCAGTCAGAGTGTTTTGTTTTCTTTAAATTGCTGAGCATTAAAAGAAGAGAAGAGCTGGAGCTATGTAGTTTACTGATGTAATGTCACAAAGCTCCTATATTACATGATCTATAATGTTACAGAAAATTTTTTCTTCTTTACGAAGACTCATCTTTCTCAGAAAAAAAAAAAAATTACTGCAACTAAAATGACAGACACCTGTGTTTTTTCAGAATAAATAAAAGTGATATGCCTACTATGTGTGGCATGTAGCACTGGATCAGGAAAAAAAATCAGATTGTCTCATAACAATCAGTGTTTATCTGTAAGCCATTGATTTACAAAAAACTTGTAACATAAAGCAGTAATACAGTTGTACCTTCAAAGATCACGACTGTGATTCTGTGCTAGAGATAACTTTGTATTACAGATCTTTCTATATCACTTAACAGAAACTCTTTGTATGTGTAAGAATTATCTAGCTCACTCATGCTTCTTAGAGTGGTGTATTGACTTTGGCCCCAGGCTCAGGTCTTAGGCCTTGTCAGATGCTGTCCAGTTGTGCACAGAATACTTTTCGTAAGCTTTGAAATCCCTGAAACTATGATTAATGAAAGTATCGACAGAATCTCAACTAGAGCATCCTAAACACTCTGCTGTAACAATAATACTGTTTTCTTCCAGAGGGAGAAATCAAGAATTGGATACCATCAGGATGGCATTTATTTATTCACTAACAGGAGAGGTGTTATAATTAACAATGAGAAAATGGGTTTAACTGCCAGTAAATGTGCAAAAAATTCATGAACATAGCACACACAAGATTTGTTCTCCTGGATTGAAAGTTGAGAGGCAGGGAGCAAGAATAAGTCAAATGGAATGATAAGAAATAGCCCAAGCCTGCCTGTCTCTGTGTTGTCATGTCATCCTCAAGCATTTCTGTATGCTAACTCACTTTTTTTTTCTCTGTTCTGATTTTAGCCACTCATACTTTACAGCTGCATTTGTCTAACTTTTTCTTATTATTTTCAATTTTTAATGTGACGTTTCGTTTTGTGAAGGTTGTCACATACTTATCATTTGAAGACTGTCCAACTTGTGAAGCTTAGCCAATGGCTGATACCACCCTGCTGGCCTGGAAGAGTTAGATGTGTCAAAAGAATAGTTTCGTTTCTGTACTCAGGTACCCTTTAGTCTTGCCAAGAGTCTAAATAGTGAGAATTTTATGACATTTGTCTACCCAGAATTTTACACTCATAACTTTTTCTGTTTATTACTTAACAAGAAGAAATAATGAGAATAACCCTCCAACAAGCTATTTAACTATCAACTCTCTTTTAGCTTTCAATTTTAATTAAATGGAAGCCTGTTTAACAAAGTGTAGTCCTGTTTTCATGAATAATTGCTACTTATTTTTCCTTTCATTCTTTCCCATCCTCGCTTATTTTTAACCACAGAAGGAAAAAAAAACCCCTCCACCTTTTGTCATTCCTCGTGCTGAACATTTTTGAAGTACATTATCCAATTGCAATACTATGAATTTTGACCCTGCACAGTACTAAGTCTTTTGGACTATGCAGTAGTGTACATTTTTAAGGTATCTTTCATTCTAACTGAATGCGTAATCAGAATGAGCAGTGTTCTTATTGTAGCTTTTTAACCAAACCCATCCTGTGAATTCTGTCTGCAAAGAAGAATAGCAAATTCCTATTCTAACAGACCCATTTTAAATTACAATAAGGAAAAAATGACAAAGAAAATGAAGTTTTCATGAGAGATTGCAGTGTGAGCTTTTTGCTTCTATCACACTGCACCCATTCAAAAAACAAAATAGCAGCAGATTTTGTAGACACAATCTTAGATAATTGCATGCATAGTTCACAGAGAAATCAATGTGAAATTTCATAAATCCAAACAACACTTTAACAACGTAGAAAAAATGAGTGAAATGTATTCAGTCCACTACTGAATTGCTGGGCAGCAGGACATAATAAAATTGAAGAATGCATAGTGGATTTGTAATAAAATACTGCATTTTTAATTAGGTGCAGTTTAAGTAGGGAGAATATGTTATAAAGACCAATTTTTTAATGAGCTATAGGCAGTTAAGAACTTGCCTTCTAAGTCAATGAAGAGGTGATCTCCAACCTATATAAGGACACTGGATTCCCATTTCCTCATCAATTCAAGGTCTCACCATTGTATTCAGATATTTTAGGTGGTCATAAGCATATCACAAAAACCAAATTATTTTATGTATGCCTGTGCTGGAAATTCTTTGTGATCTCTTACAAATCATTTGGAACTGTCTTGAAGTGGAAACAGGATTGCATCAGAAATATCCTGACAAGGTGTAGTCCCATTTTGTGTTAGAAAAAGGGACTAGTGACAGTACTTCTCTACTTCCCTTTTTCCTATCATGTTCAGTGGGACAAACCAGGAGATTTTTCCATTTGCTTCGAATTCCCCTCCAGTTATTGCAGAAGTTGTATTGGTTTTGTCCTTGATTAATGTTCATAACAAATTATTAGCTGGTCAGTATTAGAAAATGCAATTTTAAAGGCTAGAAAAGATTAAATAGCAATGGACAGATCTTCCTTCAGGAAATGGTTTGGCCCTCTTTTTCAGCCCTCACGTGCTCTCATTCCCCGCACAGTGCCACAGCTTCTTTCCAGCTCTCTTGATTTGGAAAATGGGGTTGAAGACCTGCAAAGAAGTTGTAGCCCTGTGCTGTCCTGGAGTGCTAGTAGCACAA
The DNA here is from genome assembly GCF_000690835.1 of Fulmarus glacialis. Taxonomy (NCBI): domain Eukaryota; kingdom Metazoa; phylum Chordata; class Aves; order Procellariiformes; family Procellariidae; genus Fulmarus; species Fulmarus glacialis. Next base: position 22,342 of record NW_009211024.1, read on the forward strand.
ACTCTTCAGCAGACAGGTGACGAGGGGCAGGAGGAGAAAAGAGGAAGCACTGTACCACTGTAGGTTTTCCTAATTTTTTTTCAGTTATGATTCAACAAACACACCTAAGCAATGGTTCAGGTACAGTTCTGTTTTTTTCACCAAAAGCTCAAGATTTAATTTGGATTCAGCATGAATTAATTCATGATTCCATCTATTCTTCAACCAGTATTTTATATGTCTCCTTTTTAAGCTAATCAGTTCTCATCCTTTCTTCTTCTTCTGTGAAAAAACTCATTTTTATCTCCCAAGTAGGTTCTGCTACAGCTTTTCTCTTTGATCACTTGTGGACAAGACAGGGAAAGCCAAACTGAAGTTAGCACTCTAAAAGATCTCCAAAACTGGACAGAGGTTTCATTAGTGCTGGAATTTAATCTGTTTTTAAATGTCAGTCGATGCTATAGGCATTAGTGTGACTTCTAAATTAACAAGTAGCAAAAAAACTGTAATAAAGATAAAAAAACCTTAGTTCAAGTTTAGAGATCTTGCCTTGTCAGGTTAACCCATTCTAATCAACATGACTTCTTTTTCTGCAAACAAGTGGTGGTGGTCAAGCTTCCTTTTGCTTGCTGCCAACATCACCTGAAAAGTCGTAAAAACCTGTGTTTCCTATTTATTGTGAATCACAGCCAAACTGTGTCTTGTTTACTAGAGCAATCAGTTTTACAAAAGAGGAAAAAATGTTTTTGTTTGTTCACCTCTTACAGCCAGTCTATTGAAATGATCTTGCAAAAGGACATATGAAAAGGTAGAGTTTTAATATGTAAAGAGGTTAGAGAACTCATATTATTTATGAGGGGTTTTTTTGCTTTGTTTGAAAAATAAAACCCGAGAGCTTTTGACTGTAGAGGAAGAGCTCAGCAAAAGTGGACTCATGATGTTCTCGAGAGACCAGTGAATCTCTTGAGCCACAAGGTGTTGTGTTTGTTATGTAGAGCAGTGCTGTTTTTTCCCTTCCTCTCATGAAATACTAAGCTTCGCAATTCTCACCCAATCTGATGCTAATAAAAAATATCAATATTGTTATTTTCCAAGTCTTCCAGAATCTGTACTTACTAAAAAATCTCTAGTTACCTGCAGCTGTGGTGTGTTTCCATAGAGGATTTTTTATGCTTTTGCTCTAAGAAATTGGTGATCCTGAACATTGTGTCCAAGGCCTGAAGGGATTTAGGGGAATGAACAGTTTTGTTAACAGTGTTAATGCCAAGCAACGTGTCCATGAATAGAATACTGGATACTATGCCAGGAGCCTTCCAGCCATGCTTTCACATGACGCCAGCCCTTCTCACTTGAAAATAGCAGTGTTTTGTGAAACCTGTCCAGGAGCAAGAGATGTTTCAGAAGGATCAAAGTAAGGGTGACATGTTCACTGGTCTTGTGCTTAAAGGAATTATTCCTGACAACACTACCAATTAATGGTATTCATATGTTAATGTTGTGGTTTAACCTGGCAGGCAGC
>NW_009211025.1:0-12864 GCF_000690835.1 Fulmarus glacialis
ACCTTAATGATTCTATGATTCTACTCTATGATTCTATGTATTCCCAGTAGGCACACACGCACAAACACACGTATGCTACACACATACACACACACATATATATACACACACACAGCCAGCTGCACAGATACCCACACAGACACACTCAGCACTCACATGAACACAAACAGCACCTACAGCCTCACCCTGAACCCCTCACTGGCTGGTCAGGATGAAGGTCCATTAGTGGAAAATATGTACATATATACAATGTGGATCCCTCCAACAGCTAGGCTTAGACACTCAGTCTGCGCAGTAGCTGCCCATGGATCTTGGCCTCCCCAGATGCTGGCACCTGGGGATACAAGTCCCTGAGGCCTGCAGCCCTGCTCCAGCAGCTGGTACAGACTCCCTCACACACATGCACACACACACACATTTCCCCCCAGCTCTCTGGCAGTTTGCTGGCTCCCCCCCATCTTACCCTTAGAGTCACACACACGCACACATACAGGTCTCGCCCATAGAGACCCCCGGTCTCTCCAGCAGTTGGCCAGGACTCCTCTAGTCCCCCCAGGAGCCAGTTCCTCCTGTGGTCTCACCCTCAGAGACACACACCCAGACTCAGCTCTGGCCACCACAGCTCCTCGCCAGCTCATCCTGCTGTGTATTTGCTCACTCACTCTCACTCGCGGACACGAGCCTCGAACCCATGGTCCCACTCCAGTTGCTGCACTCAGACTCCCATTCACACACATGCACACAAAACAGTGGGTCCCTCACCCAGGAAAATAGTCAGAAATGGACTTTAGTAAGAAGACAAGGCAGACTGCACTGATCAGGTGCAGGGCATGGCCACAAGCATACTGACCAGTCATTCCGTACATGTGGCTGGCCCTTTTTATACCCATGTCCCTTTATTTTCCCATGCTTGCTCCTCTTGAAATCACCTAGATCCACCCTTTTCCCTACCTTTGCTTCCTCACCTAAACATCCCATAATAAGTCTTTTGCAACCCTGGAATGCTCTCCTCCTGCATGTGTCCTGTATCTCTAGGCAGTGACCCCCCTCAGTCCAAAAGGTGATCCGGAGAGCCACTCCCGTTGACTCCCCAGGATCACACCTGGACCACGGGATTGAGGGTCCCCCAGGACAGCCCTGGGAGGGGCCCAGACAGGGTTTGCAATCCTCTGAGTCCAGAATTTGGGTTCCCCTGCCTGCCTCTGTGCTCCGTTGTGTGTGTGCAGACCAGTTTTGTATCATATAACCTAAGAAGAACTACTACAGGAGGAGTGAAAACATCTTCCCATCTGACAACTCCACTGCAGGGTCAGTACCCTCTGGAGAGAGGGGACAACTGAGGCTGCGGTGGCATCAAAGGATGGCACATCAGAAGTTACTGGCATATCAACAGTTACTGCTTTAAAAAGGTGCAGCTGACTGGATTGGGTAAGTCAGGTAAACAGAGATACCATGAAGCTGTCGGTATTTCAGGAAAGGATCAGTGTGTTCTGAATGCTAGCTAATGGTGCAGAAGAAAAAAAGAAGAGAGTTACTAAATAATTACAGAAAAAAACAGAAAATTTACGAGACAAAAGTATTACAAAGCAAGTAAAAAGAATCCATTTTATAAATTGGCAGGAGCCTGGAACATGTAAAGGGTCCCACTGAGAAAAGATGTCAGAGCAATCAAAAAAATAGTGATTATAATTTTCCAGCACAGTTTTCAAACCCTTTGCCACCCATGATAGATAAGAACCTGCAGAGAAAACCCAGGTAGTTTCTCCCTAAACCTGTAGCTTATGGTTTCACTGGTGAATCATGCAGGCATACATTTTCAGAGGTGCCTATAAATGACTCTCAGTTGAGAAATAAAAGCTTGAAGAATGCTTGCTTTTGGTTAGTTGTATCTGTACACCTGAAGTCTAGCTACCATAATGTGTAAGAGTCTCTTAGAGAACAAATACCAACTACAGTGCAGGAATCTCACAGAATTGTTTCCTGCACAGAAACAGACAGTTTTTGCATCTGACAAGCACAATAAAACATGACTCCATACCTTCATGCAGACAAAGAGGGAAGGATCTACTGACATGCTTAGAAAGTGGTTATATTGCTTCTTTAGGAAGATCAAGCAGAACTTGAGTTACTCCTCCTAGAAGGGTTTTTGTTATATTTACAAGTGTGTATGGAAAGAGATGTACCTATATGTTGATCACATAAACCACTCAAAACTAATGCATCTTTCTTTAACAAAATAATAAACAACAAATACCATCTTAAGCTTTATTAGTGGGAGCACAACTTTTCAAATAGCTCTCTATATATCGTATCATCCCTCTGCTGTACTTTACTGACAGTGCCTTTTGCACTTCCCATACATGTATGGATGTAAAAAAAAGTAAACCTCACAGGCCCCTTTTTTCGAAGGCCGATAAAGTGGTCAAATAACCTCCCACCTTTACCAGAACACTCAAAGCACTCCCATGTCACAAGCACTTCCTATCTTGTTTCAGCATCAGAACTACTGTCAAGGGACATCTTACTGTAACAGCGCCCTCCCATTCTCCTCATACTTAAACTTCCAGTCTTTTGACCCAAGGTCACCCCAGGCCAAGGTGAATCACAGCTCAGAAAGTTTAAGATTTAGAGCTAATGGAAAGAGTACTTAAAAAAGAAATGGCTGTTAATGCTGCCCTCCTCTACAGCCTCTCTCTTCCAGACCTTCCTCTCAAAGACAGGAAGGGCCTCAGCACCTTGCAACCACCACAATATGAAAGGCAGTGTGGGTTTCAGTCTCAGCAACCTCATTCTCTCAAAGGATTTAAAAAGCCAACTGAGGGAGAATTTCTTCACACATTCCAAAATCCCTTTATTGGTCTTAATCCAAAATGTCTTGTGGACCACCACACACCCTCATCTTCAAGCTTTCAAACATACTGCAAAGCAGCTGCCACCCTCCCTTATCACAAATTGATACGTCCTGTAGTTTCAGGAACTATGGTCCCTGCACGGTATGTGCTTTCCTCATGGGACACTTCCGGATTTTTGTGCTGGCAGCTCCCTTATACAACAAAACCAAAGGGTTCTAGCGGTCCATTGGCCCTCATAGCTCTTTTCAAGAAGTGCCCTCACTGTAACACAGCTTTTCTCTGTGCAGCTTCAGGATCTGGTCTTGCCTTAAAGAACAAGGAAAAGCTAAAACCTAGTTTCACAATTTCTTGTTAAATCTATGCCTAATGCCTCCTCAGGAAGAGATGCTTCTTCAGCAGAATCTCCCTGTGTTGGCTGCCGTCCTCAAAAACACGCTCCTGTCTTCCTTCCCTTGTCCCAGTGCCTACTGTAGTTTCAGTATATGGCAATTCATATAACCTTTCAGAGAAGGCATTTTTCATTTGTGTGTTACGCTTTCCTGAAGAGGTAAGTTGAGAGACAAGCCTGACTCCCCTAAAACAGGCTGGTATCTGTGGTACCACTGCATTTTGCATTCACCTAAGAGCACACTGGGGGAACACATCACTCCTGTGGTGCTAGGGCAGACAGACTGCAAAGGAATTGATTGTTCTGCCCTTGAATGCGACTTCTGAAACTCAGATGCAGACAAATCCCTCTTCTGCACAGGACTGCAAGGAAACTGAAAACATCATCTCTTCCATCTCTCTGTCCCAAGAGTCTGTCTAGATTGATTTTCATTTTTCAGTCAGAAGGAAAGGAGGAAAAAGAATCCACCCTCCTTGGATGTTGCTTGTTACCCCAGCAACTTTGGGTAAATTTATCACATGACCCTGTACTGTCCATGGGAGACACTAGCAACTTACACTTCAATACTATTTCTTTTGCTACTTTTATACCACAATGCTCTTCAATGTAGTAAGTACCTTCCCCCACTTTAAGACTTCTTGACTGATCAAGTCACCTCCTTGCAACATCCTCTGCAACAAAATAGGATCCCACAAGTAAAGTGACAAGTTTATTCTGCTGGACACCCACCTCTTCAAATTCCTTTTCCTTCAGAGGCAAAGATCTTTATCTGAGGTGAGACAGAGAAGCCACATCTGAGATGTAAAGACGTGAGAATGAGATATAATTTACTTTCAGAATATTTTTTGGATGTATCTCAAGCCTCATGACCTAGAAACTTCACACTGCTTTTATTCAGAAGTTACTTCTAAGCTTGTCTACTTGGAAAGTTATTCCTGATTAACCCCATGCGGGTACTCCTGCTCCAGATAAGAGCACATATTCCGAAGTGACAACACTCACAAAGGGAATTAAGCAGAGAGAATAATTCTGCTTTCAGCTTGCACCAAACCTTAATCTGAATTAAACTCCTACTTGTGGAACAGTCCTCTCATATTTACTCAGATATTGCTATTAAGGGAGTGAGTATTTCACGCTCTCTGCTATGCTAATCCTTACTGCCTCACAAGACTAAATCCATGTTCAAGACAGAGAGCGAAGGCCCTGACACACAAGGAGAAGCCTTGGTAGGTCCAGTTTTTTTATATTAGCTGGCATAACAGAGTCCTCAGAGTGAAGTCAGGTATTCAGGAATGAATTTCATAACAAGAAAGCACTGAAGCGAGACAAGCAAGGATTTCTCATGCAGCCTTCTCTTTCCCAGACACTTGGGTGTCCATCTGCAGTCTTACGACATCTGTGTGAAACTAGGAACCATGGCTTTAAGCCTTCTCCAAGATTTTGTTTATCAAACGTCCCCCTGCTCTGAGTGTGAAAGAATGATTTGCGCTTCTCTTTGGGGAACACTTACCACTCTGAGCTCCTAGCTGGCAAGCTCCAGATAGACCAGATGTCAGATGGAGGAGCTGCCTGCCCAGCACGTACAACAGTGGCACACATAGTAGCTCAACTTCAAAAGTAGTCTATTGAAAAAACATAGGGACTAGAAAACACAAGGCTCTTAAGCAATATGGCGAAACATTTATTGACCTGTCTTTGACTCAGGTACACAAATTCCATTTTAAATGATGAAATGATTCTTCTAAAATGCATTAAGCAATTTGTAAGATCAAAGGGAAGGGCACGTACAGCAATCCAGAGAATCAAACTCTAATCTCCCAATAACTACAATTGTGTATGTGTGTATGTGTATATGTAGGGCAAATACATGAGTACAGATTTTGAAGACAGAAGGTAGAGCCTCATGCTTCATTAGAACAGAAGACTTCTATGTTAGGGACGAAAAGGGATGCATGGAAGGGCTATCAGAAGTGCATTCCATATCATCAACAAATGTTGATGGGAAGAATATTTCAAGCTACTGGAAAGTTGACACAAGACAGACATTTATGTGTGCATTTCACTGTGCCTCCTTGGAAAGCACTTCATGATATGGATACCTGGGATAATTATCTTTCATCTACAGTCAATACAGAGATTAACCTCTAAACCTTTCCCCAGCTACCAGTTTTCTGCCTTTTTTCCCTTTTTTTTTCCTCATAAGAAAAATAAGGGTGACGATTATCATTATCTCCATTTTTTCTCTCCACTATTAATAGCCCCCATTTAAAAAATAGTCTTCTCTAGACACTTGTCTTCTGGGCAAGTCTATCAAAAATTCAAATCTAAATATGAAAACAGCCAGAAAGTAAAGAGAAAAGCAAACAGACAAGATTAAGGGCAGATAGAGCACAAATGCAAAGGGAAGCCAGGCATTTTCTGGTAAAAAGAAAACTGTTGCATACATGGCATAAAGTTGAGAAAAGATAGTCTAAATCAAATGCTGTTCTCAAGTAGCACATTACACCTCGCACTGTCATCATTACCATTTAACAGAATGTAACGCTAAAGTGACAGATGGAGCTACGCTGTCCATCACACACTGGCGACGCCTTCAAGCCTGACTAACCACATATGCCTCAGAAAAAATGTTCCTTCTGGGTTAATCTAGCTACACAGCACAAAATATCCAGCCTTTGAGGGAGCCTGACCCCCGGGCTTGTTCTCGTGGCTGCAGCCTCTCTGGGTTACATTATCAGAGTCATTGCTCACATCATACAGCCAATAACAATACAAGAACATCTACATGTCAAACTATTCCAGAGGAATGCCAGGAAACGGCTTGGCTAGAGGAAGACTGGAGTGATCACCCTTCCGGGCTTCTAGTGAAAATACCGTAACATTCCCTCATCTACTGCCGCATAAAGACAGCTCCTTTGCAACACAGACAGAAAATCACAGAATAAAGAAAGTAACAATCAGGGAAGAGCACATGCAAACAAGGACCACTGGTCACATTAAGGACCTTACCAACCTTTTGCCCTTACCTTTAATAAGCTCTGGTTTGTAGGCTTTTCTTAGTTGCTCTAGGAAGTTGTTATAAAAACATTCTGCCTGCTCTGCGGGCATTGCCATGTGGTAGTCAGGCTTGTTTCCTTTCAGGATGCACTGGAGAGTAAACTGGCTCACACACAACACTTCATACTGTTTATCCATCACGCTTTTGGACCAGTGCTTCCCACTTTCATCTTCAAATACTCGCAAGTTCAAGATCTTTCGAACCCTAGGAGGAGAAAAAGATAATTCCTAAATTGTCCCATGCAGGATCAACAGGTACAAGTTAATGCCTACCACACAGGATGAGATAAAAGTGAAGGCAGATGCATATTCATTCTGCCTCCACATAACAAGATATCCCTTCGTCCCTTCCTTCCTAAACCATGGGAATCTCGTCACATTAGGCAGAGCCATAACCAAGAGAGCCCTTACACATAACATTGTCAGACCATTAATTAACATCATCATTTTACAGAGCATGAGATCAGGACAGAATAACTGCAAGTTACAAGGTGACATAAAGATGGCATAGGAAGTAAGAAAGCTTACTCTTTACTATCTGATTTTATGTGTCACAACATTATTTAACATGTGACTAGCTTTGGGAATTTTAATCCTCCCACCGCACTGGGAAATCACACTCAGTAAGAAATGAGATCATGCTAAACTATGATTGTTTCCAAACATGATTCACATATATTCCCCCAGCTTTGTCACCTCCTAGCACTCCTTCCAAACCAGGCCCCACAAGCCAGATGAGGACAGCACTTTTTCATCAGGATCATAGAATCATAGAACGGTTTGGGTTGAAGGGACTTTTAAAGGTCATTTAGGCCAACTCACCCTCCCCCCTCTCAATGAGCAGGGACATCTTCAACTAGATCAGGTTGCTCAGAGCCCCGTCCAACCTGACCTTGAACGTTTCCAGGGATGGGGCATCTACAACTTCTCTGGGCAACCTGTTCCAGTGTTTCACCACCCTCATTATAAAAAATTTCTTCCTTATATCTAGTCTAAATCTACCCTCTTTTAGTTCAAAACCATGCCGCCTTGTCCTGTCACAACAGGCCCTGCTAAAAAGTCTGTCCCCATCTTTCTTATAAGCTCCCTTTAAGTACTGGAAGGCTGCAATAAGGTCTCGTCAGAGACTTCTTTTCTCCAGGCTGAACAACTTCAACTCTCTCAGCCTTTCTTCATAGGAGAGGTGCTCCATCCTTCTTATCATTTTCGTGGCCCTCCTTTGGACCCACTCCAGCAGGTCCATGTCTTTCCTGCGCTGAGGGCTCCAGAGCTGGACACAGTACTCCAAGTGAGGTCTCATCAGAGAGGAGTCGAAGGGCAGAATCACCTCCCTTGACCTGCTGGCCACTGATGAGAAGAGGAAGGCGGGGAACAGTGCAGAACTACAGGTGGCAGCAAAGTGGTGGCTGGGACTTGTTTGTATTTGCATTAAGGTTGATTTTTGGATCTGGAAGGCAGAACTGGCTGGTTTGAATACTCAGAGAGGACAAGGAGACTTTCACAAATGGATCCTGAAAAGCAGCAGGCAGACTTGCAACCCAGTCTATGGCTGGACTTTGATTGATAACAAGACTGCATGCATGCAACTCTCCTCTCTTTGGTTTCTTCTTCTAGTTTCTACAAATCTGCAGCATCTATAAACAAGGGAGCATATCAAGTGCAAAGCGTTTCAATTGCAGCCATCAGCCAGCCATTTTACGCTGCACAAGAGGTGAGGCAGTTAGTATAAAATAAAGCTGAGACTTTGTTATAGTCATAGAATACAATCATAAGAACCATAGAATAGCTTGGGTTGGAAGGGACCTTTAAAGGTCATCTAGTTCAACCCCCCTGAAGCACAGTCACAAAAACCATCCTTGCCAATTTGTGTGTGTCAAAGACAAACATAGTTGACTCCTGAATGAAGTGGATGGTTAAAAGCTTTGGAAGGCCCCAGCACATAGGCTTAAATCATCATCACTGCTGGTTTTTAATGATAAAGATATTTGTTGTTTCATTTACAGGATTACTAAAGTTTCCTTTAATAGGACTTGAAGAGCCTGGTTAAGCTGATTTCTTTCATTCCTTTTTTTCAGATGCTGGCTTCCTGCCTTTCCTGCGTCAGTCATCCAAACAACCTGGTGTTGAGAGCACAATCGCTACAGATCACCCGCTTGCAATATTCAGAAGCATTTTTCACATTCATCAACATAGGAATGAGAAACAACAACAGAGCAAATGTTACACACTGAGGAGGCAAACAATAAGGCAAGCCAATGAAGCATGTCATAATAAAAACACCTTCAGCTTTGCTGCAATTCTCTACAAGTTTCACATGTTTATGTGAGATCTTTGGTGACGTTTAGCTCACATCCCCACTCTCTATTTTCTCTTCCGCATCTGCTAAGGGTTGTTTTCACCCTCTCTGACATTATTCTCTCTTCACTGCTTGAACCTTTCCTCTTCTTGACATCAGTTAGCTCTATTACCTGTTTCTTCCTTGCCTTCATAAGAACTGAGGTCAGCCCTAGAACAATGAACAGTCTGAAGGAGACAGAAGCCCCTGGAGAACTCTCTCTTGCATGTGTTTGCCGGCCAAATCACGATATTTTGTGGCCATGGAACAGATGGCCAGAGCCAGCCCTCCAGGTTGCCAAATTGATTCACTTTTACAGAAAAGTAACTGACAAGACTATCCAGCCTTTTGGAAGAACAAAACTTCTCATGTGCAAGCTAAAATGAGAGTTTGAGGTTTCTGACACATCCCATCCTTGAAGGACGGAGTCCTTCGGGGTAAATTCATACAGTAAAAAGGACAGACACTTAAAAAAGGGAGATCAGAAAAACCCAACATATTGATTCTTCCTTTTTGAGTCTGTTCTTGATAAAAAACACAGACAGAGAACGGAAACAGATTTTTCTCAACGGAACATTAGAAGAAGACTCTAACTAAGAAACCTGTGTTCAAAGTAAAATCTGAAGAGGAACTAACAGGCAAACCTGAGTTTCCCAACAGGAGTGCCCCATTTGTTTGGCTACTGCACAGGTATCATTGATTCAGTGTCAGAAACGCACAAATAAAAGAATACAAGGCAAAAGGAAATATGTGACTTACATGTGCTCCAGCTCTCTTTGCGTGTCTTCCAAAGAAATGCCCAGCAGCACACAGAGGCCTCGTCCTATTGAGCTTACTTGTTCACCACCCACTGGGGAAGGGGGGAAAAAAGAAAAGTAAGGCTAAATGCACTGTCTCATTTTATGACACAGGTAAGTACTCATTTCAGCTGGAAACTGTACAACCACCAAAAAAAACATCATTCTAAGCCCTTCTTCTCTGTCTTAAGTTTGTTAGAGAGTAAAGATCACGCAGAAGCCCTCTTTCAAAAGTCTTCCCAATGTCGTGACTTATTTGTGAGGGACTAGCTCAAGATGCTTACTCCAGAGTTTAAAAACACTGTATAAAGATTTCTTACTACAGTTGGATCAGCAGTGCTAACCAGAGAGGTGGGCAAACTCTCTCCAATCCTCCAAAATTATCCACCTGGTTGATATCAGTAAGTGTACTCAATTTCTCTACTCCACCACTCCCTACATACTTTGCATTAGTTGTGACAAGGTGATTTCTACTTGATACAGTCCTCATGGATTTTTTGAAACAAGACTTTTAACAACCTGCAAATTCTACCCTCCTAGTTGGGAACACAACCTCTTTAATGACATTTGCAATAAAACACAAACCATCACAGATCCATTGTGTTTTCCTAAGAAATGTTTTAAATTATCTTAATTTAATTAAATTACATTAATTTAAATTATCTTAACATGGTTGAGCCTGAGATGACTGTAGTAAGATTTAAATGATGTCTTAAAACTGAGATAGGCACCAGCTACCCAGCTGTTAAAACTATATCCAGGCTCATGCAACTGGGAAAAAAAGCCTATTGCGATGCGCCCCCGGCCCCCCCGCGTAAGCAATAACTACCGGTGGTCATGATGGCTGCATCCAGCTTATGCTGGGCTTTGGGGACGGATGGCAACACAGTAGCCAAAGACTGTCTGAAGCAGTGACCCAAACACCTTGCTGGTATGCAAATAGGACAATACGTCAATCATCTTACTCTATAAATAGCTGACAGCCCAGGGCCCGTTGAGCTCTCCTGCATGGCAGCGGGCTGCACGCCAGGATCTCCCCTTCAGTAGGGCCGCCTCTCAGGGTTACTCCTCGAGTTTGAGAGATTCCTTGCCGCAACAGATCCTCGGTAAGTGACTAATAGCATGCTAAACTTTGAAATCTTAGCTAAGTGATATCAAGGATTGATTGTGCATATATAATCCTTCAGACATAAACCGTTGACCAAGTCTGGGACTAGGATTGGATCCAGCTGCACCTAGACTCCTCTCTGAGAAGGAGTTTAGAAATCAAGGGGGTCCTTTCTGAACTTCATGACTCAACAGGAAGGTCTCCCTGACAGCTTTGTCTGACCCTGTCCTCCACGCAGTAAATAATAAAGTGTACCTTGCCATCGAATCTTGTTAAACCACTGTCACATTTACCATTGACCTTTGTTAACTCACTGTTTTATAGCAATAAAGTATATTTTTGCTTCTCTCTTACGAGTGAAGTGCACTCTCACTCCATCCATGACAAAGCCCCCAAACATCCTGTAAAACGAAAGGAGAGCAGGCCCCCAGCGAAAGCTGAAAGCTTCTGTCTGTGCACCAGTGGCCAGATCTGGACTATTCCCAATGGGCAGAACCAAACCAGGGGGGAAAACTCCTCCCAAAAACTATTCCTTTCCACCTGACCTGGGTATGAGCCCTCCAGCTCAGAAATCTATCCTCCTGCTAAGCACAGCACTATCTCCCTCACAGAGGGACATCTCAAACTCTCTAACAGCCAGAAACAACAGTTTAAATTCTACCCAGAAATGTGGCAATAAGTCAGCCACAATCCCAGGGCTGATGGGTTCTGACCACTATTGTACCCGCAGTACCAGCTGTGCACAAAAGCTGTGCTCCTTACTTATTCACAGGCATGCTCTTCCAGTGCTTCCTGACCAGCCACACACAAGCAGAAGCTATTTATTTAAGGTGCAGGCTACCCTGCTGCGCACCACCTTGCCCCTGGGCTCCACAGCAGGCACACTTACTGCCTCACATGCAAACTTCTTGGGGATTTTAAGCATCTTGAACACAGAAGGTCCAACCGGTGCAACAGCAGGGACATACCGTCAGGACACACCATTCCTACCGGCAGCTAAGCAAGCACCAGGGCTATCACTGGCTTCTTTGACCCACCCCAGCAATGCATGGTGGCGACTGGGACAGCACTGCCGACACACGCAAGCAACACGAAAAGGTGAGTCAGGCTGCGCTGCCAACACACTTGCAATGCAAGGAGGCGACTGCGATTGTAGTGCCGACGCATGCAAGCCATAGGAGAAGGCAACAGGGATGGCACTGCCACCACACACAAGCAATGCAAGGAGATGACTGCGGTTGTAGTGGCAGCACATGCAAGCCATGCAAGGAGGCGATTGCAACTGCACTGCCAATGCACGCAAGCCACGCATGGAGGCAGCTCTGAATATAGTGCCGATGCATTCAAGCCATGGGAGAAGGTGATCGAAACTGCACTGCGACACACACAAGCAATGCAGAGAGGCAACCGTGACCATAGTGCCAGCACGTGCAAGCCATGTGAGGAGGCAACTGGGATGGCTCCATTGACACACACAAGCAATGCACAACGGAATCCAGACAGCCCTGCCAACACAAGCAGCAAGCAATGCAAGGAGATGACTGTGATTATAGTGCCAACGCATGCAAGCCATGCAAGGAGGCAACTCTCATTATAGAGACAACACATGCAAACCATGGGCAAAGGCAACTGGGACAGCACTGCCGACACACACAAGCAATACAAGGAGATGACTGCGACTGTAGTGCCAACACATGCAAGCAATGCAAGGAGGCGATTGCAACTGCACTGCCGACACACGACAGCAATGCAAGGAAGCAACTCTGATTATAGTGCCGACACATGCAAACCATGTCCCTGGCAACTGGGACGGCACTGCTGACACAAGGAAGAAATGCAAGGAAGCAACTCTTATTATAGTGCCTGACACATGCAAGCCATAGGAGAAGGTGATCACAACCGCCCTGCCAACACATGCAAGCAATGCAAGATGACTGCGACTGTAGTGGCGGCACATGCAAGCCACTGGAGAATGCAACTGAAATGGCACTGCCAACACATATAAAGCAAGGCACGGCAGTAATCAGGACAGTCCTGCCAACACAAGCAAGCAATGCAAGATCACTGCGACTGTAGTGTCCATGCATGCAAACCACCCAAGGAGGCGATTGCAACGGGACTGCCAGACCACGCAAGCAATGCAAGGAGGCAGCTCTCACTATACAGACGACACATGCAAACCACGGGAGAAGGCGACTGGGACAGCACTGCCGACACACACCAGCAATGCAAGGAGGTGACTGGGCCAGCACTGCCGGCACACGCCGGCAACACAAGCAAAGCAAGCCGACCCACGCCAAACCCACGCAGGGGAACGACGGGGGGGG
>NW_009211026.1:0-221 GCF_000690835.1 Fulmarus glacialis
GCACACAGACATGCCCAGCACCCGGACATGTACAGTCCCCATCACCTCCAGGACCCAGCACTCAGAACACCTGCTCACTGCACCCATCATATCCCCACCCAGCACCAAGAAATTCCAGTACCCACCACCCAGCACCCCCAGAGCCCAGCACCCTCACATGCCCAGCACCTAGAACCCCAGCGCCAAGTACTCAGCCCCCCGACATGACCAGCACCCCCCCC
>NW_009211026.1:529-806 GCF_000690835.1 Fulmarus glacialis
ACCTAGCACCCGGTCAGGCCAAGCACCCAGGCATGCCCAGCACTCAACACCCAATAACCCCAGCACCCAGCAGCAAGACAAACCCTGCACCTGGTTATGCATAGTACCAGCACCCCCAGTACCTAACCCCCAGCACTCGCACCCAGCATGCCCAGTGAACAGAACCCAGCACCCCCAGCACCCAGAAACCAACAGCCCCAGCGTCCAGTACTCAACACCCCCAGCTCCCAGAAACCAACAGCCCCACAACCCAGCACCCTCGGGACACAGCAACCAA
>NW_009211026.1:1000-2917 GCF_000690835.1 Fulmarus glacialis
TTTGCCCAGCACCCGGATATGCCCAGCATCCAGACAATCCCAGCAGGCAGTTTCCATGGTGCCCACCACCCCGAGCGCCCATTACACAGCACCCGGACATGCCCAGCGCCCACCACGCAGCACCCACACAGACCCAGCACAACCCGGGCCCAGCACAAAGCCCCTCCAGCACCCAGCATCCGGTACCCCCTCTGCCCAGCACCCCCAATGCCCAGCACCCAGCATCCGGTACCCCCTCTGCCCAGCACCCCCAATGCCCAGCACCCCACACCCAGACATGCCCAGCACCCCCAGTGCCTGGCACCCAGAACACCAAACAGCCACCCTCCAGCACCCCCACAGTTCTCACACAGAGCACCCTGAAACCAGCATACCCAACATCCAGCATCCAAAACCCCAACGCCCACCACCCCCAGTGCCCAGCACCCGCTCATACCAAGCACGCGGACATGCCCAGCACCCACCACCCCAGTGCCCAGCACCCAATACGCCCAGCACCCAGGAGCCCCACCACTCAGCATCGAGCACAAAGGCATACCCTGCAGCCGGTTATGCATAGTACCCAGCACTCCCAGGGCCCAGCAACCAGCACCCCCAGTACCCTGCACTCGCACTGGCCAGCACCCAGCAAGCCCAACACCCAGTAACACCATTGCCCCGCACCCCCAGCACCTGGTACCCGCAGCGCCCAGCAGCTGGCATGTGGACATGCCCAAAATATGGACCTGCCCACCAGCTAGCACTCCGGTGCCCAGTACTCAAAGCGCCCTCTGCCCACCGCCCAACACCCAGACATGCCCAGTGCTCAGCACCTCCACCACTGAACAGCCAGGATCAGGAAATGCCCAGCAACAAGCACTCCCATGCTTACCACCACCACTGCCCAATAACCATCACACAGACATGCCTAGCACACGGACATGCCCAGCAGCCAGCATCCCCAGTGCCACGGAAGACAAGTGCAACCAACAACATTTAGTCTTGGTTCCTTCTGTGTTGGAGTGTCATCTGGTGGGTAGCCGTTTCAAAGCTGGCCTCCCTTTGTTCTCCCACCTAAACATCAACCTAAGCCTTAGCGTCATCAAAGCCCAGCTCCGAAATGGCTTCCCACCAGATGGCGCTCCAACAAAGAGGGAATCAAGATTGAAGGTAGTTGCTTACCCTTGCCTTGTGTGGCAGCCCTTTCTGGTCACCACCAACACCGTGGCTCTGTGCTTGCTCTACCACCCAACCACCAACCTTGCCAGAGCCCATCTGCAAAGCACCCCTTCGAGCTCCCACACACAAGTAGCCAGGACTGAAAGATGTCGGTGTTCTCACCTTCCCGCGGTAATGCCTTCACAGCCCTACAAACACAGGGGCTCTGTGCTTCGTCTACCCTGTATCTTTCACACTCACTCAGCCCAGTTTCAAGCCAGACAAACAGTACGTCGAGCTCCCACGCAGAAGTAGGCAGGACTGAAAGCTGTCAGTGGCTCTCACCTTCCCAGCACCCAGCCACCTCCAGCACCCCAAATGCACAACATCCACCACACCTGGCACCCCTTGCTACCCATTGGTGGTGCTTGGTGCTGGGCATGTCCTGATGCTGAGTGCTGAGTGGTGGGGGTGCTGGGCACTGCAGGGCGGGGTGGTGGGGCTGAGAGGGGCTTGATGTCATGTCTGGTGCTGGGTGCTGGGCGGTGGGAGTGCTGGGTGGCCCTGAGTGCAGTGGGTTCTGGACATGTCCGGGTGCTGGGCATGTCTGGGTGTTCGACATGTCACTGTGCTGATGCTGGGAATGTCCAGATGATGGTCATGTGTGGGTGGTGCATGCTGGCTACTGTCAGTGCTGGGCATTGCAGTGCTTGGTGCTGGGCACGGGGGTTGCTGGGTGCTAGGCATTGAGGGTACTGGGGGTGCTGGTTGCTGGGTCCT
>NW_009211027.1:0-27193 GCF_000690835.1 Fulmarus glacialis
CGGGGGCCCCTCAGGCGGGAGAGAGGGAAGGGGCCGCCGGGCCGCCCTCAGCCCGGGGCGGATCCAGGCTCCCCGACATGGCTCTGCCCGGGGAGGTGAACTCAAACAGCAGCGATATTGCCGGTTTATTTAAGTTTGTCAAACTTTTGGGGATTTTTGGATGAAAAATACTGTACAGCAGTGCTGAAAGTGCTTCTTCCCAAAATACCTGGGTATCTGTGTGATGCATGGTTTTTTCCCACTAGACAATGAATGACTGGGCCCCCATAGCAAAGGAGTATGACCCCCTCAAAGCCGGGAGCATTGATGGCACAGATGAAGAGCCCCACGACCGTGCCATATGGAGGGCTATGTTAGCACGCTATGTACCCAACAAGGGAGTTACAGGAGATCCTCACCTCACCCTGTTCGTAGCAAGGCTCAATCTTCAGACAACAGAAGAGAAGTTAAAGGAGGTCTTTTCCCGGTATGGAGATATCAGAAAGATCCGTCTGGTTCGAGACCTGGTCACAGGATTTTCCAAGGGTTACGCATTTATTGAGTACAAAGAGGAGCGTGCTCTCTTGAAGGCCCACAGAGATGCCAACAGGCTGGTTATTGATCAACACGAGATCTTTGTAGACTTTGAACTGGAAAGAACTCTCAAAGGATGGATTCCTCGGCGGCTTGGAGGTGGTTTTGGAGGCAAAAAAGAATCTGGGCAGCTACGGTTTGGAGGACGGGACAGACCTTTCCGAAAGCCCATTAATTTGCCAAACATGAAAAATGATTTCTATGGAGAAGGATCAGCAGAGAAAAGAAACTGGTCTCGTGAAGGAACAAGGGACTGGAGAACAAGGGACCGAGACCATGAAAGGAGCAGAGACAAGCGATGGCCAGAAAGGGAGCGGTCGTGGGCTTGGGGTGAAAGTGAGAGAGACGCCAAGGAGGAGAGGAGCAGAGGGAGGGAGAGGAAGGACCGAGACAGGAAGGACAGGGATAGAGACCGGAGCAGAGAAAGAGATACCAAGAAACAAAGAGAGGATGATAAGCATCGGTAGGTGACAGTCCCTTGTTGTTTGGGGTATGGTGTCTACTCTTACATCCACAACGTTTCAGTTGCAGATGTTGCCCTCAGCCTGGGGCTGTGAGCAGCATTCCCTGAACAAGGAGCTGCGCTGTTACTGGCTTGTGCCTGCGACTCTCACCTGCTAGAAGCTCTCTCTAGTTCGATTGCTAATGCAGTTAAAATACGTGTTGAATTGTTCTTCAGAGAAAATAAACTTTTGTATTAATATTTTTCAACTGGTGAATGCTGTAAGAAATGCACCACATGTATGGGCATCCCACTGAAATCGAGTACACCCCTTGTTTGATACTGATCTGGCTGCCTGGATTACGGTTCATGAGAGAGCTCATATTTAATTATTTCTGTGCCAGATGTCCACACACATTTAGTGAGACAGATGCCCTTTATGAAATAGTCACTTGTTGAAGAAATAGTAATGAAATAGCAACAGACTAAGGTTCTGAAAAATGTGGCCCAAACCGGAAGCCAATGGGAAGTGACTTTATTTTTTTGAAGACACTGGGACAGGTGAGATCTTTAGTAATACTATGTCCTTAACTCGTTCTGTGAGGTGGGAGAGAAGCATGTAATAAGAAATCTTTTTTTTCCGTTGTGGGAGGATGTCATTCCCTTTTATTAGAGGAACGCGCACTGCAGAGCAGTAAGCAGGTCAGAAAAGGCCTAGTGTTGCTGATCAATCCATGGACAATCACTGAAGGACATTGTCATGGTTAAATGTGGTTGCAGCTGCACCCACTCTGTCCTCTCCTCCTCCCTGCAAGTCCTGCCTGCACAGGGTTTAAATCTTGTTCTGGAAACTGGGCTTGCTGCTGGCTGTAGCTGAATTGGGGAGAACAGAGGGCAAAGGACCTCCTTTTTCAGAGCCAGGAGGTGCATACAGGCATACATCTTCCATTGAGGAGCTTACAGAGCTTTCTAGAAAAGGCTCTGTCGTGTTCTTTGTCATCATAAGCAATTCCTAAATATTTGCTAATGTATTCTAAACTGTATTTTTTTAATCAGCCTTTGAATGGCCCTATCCTAAACCGTACCCAGTTTGAGGCTTTATTTCCACGAAGAGTTGCATGAGCCTTTTTTCAAGGGAAGGAAGACAGACCCATATGCTGCATCTCCAAGAAGAGATGGTATTAACTTTCCACAAAAAAAAAAGGACACAAGTCTTGCAGAAATACTTGTTTTTCAGAAATATTTATTAAACTGTTAAAATGATTTACTGCCCAACCAAAAAAAAAAAAAACCCAAAAACTTCTGTGATCCTGCACTTTGCAGACAGGATTGTTACGCCCCTTACCTGACAACATCCTGGCCCCTTTTCTAAAAGCGGATTTTACTTGAATATTGAGAAACAACACATGACATATCTTCAAATCTTTACATACTCTCCCCTACACGCCATCCTTTCCAATAGCACTTGGAGTGTATAAACTCAGCATTTCTAGCACGAGAATGAGGAGCGAAGTGGTTAATGCTAGCAGGTCAGGAGTAACTAATTAGATTTTTGAGGTAATGGGCTACAGAGATGAGTGGGGGAAGGTTGTACTGCTTAGTGCCATTGTTTGAAATTGGCTGCAGATTTGACCTGACAATAGTGCGCTGGGCTCTGGCGTACGGGACGAGCTTTACGTGCACTAGGCCAGGAGATGTTTTTTGTAATACACCAGCTTAGGTGCTGGGGAAAAACGGTTCAGTCTGTGTATTTCTATTATCCCAGTTCATTGCTCTCAGCTGATTTCAAAAGTGATGTGCTTATTCAGGCCGTGCATTCGCTGCTTTCTTGCATTGTTTCTGATCACTGCATCTCTTTTAAATGTGCCGAACGACCATAAACTATGCTGGGGAGAGACTCGACAGGCATCATTCACAATTTACTTTAACTACCTGATATAACTGTAGTGTACTTTTTTTTCCTAATATGGAAGTGAAATCGAGATCTTAGCAACTTGAGTATCATTAAATTAAGACACTCCCCCCCTTCCCCCATTTAAGAATTGCTTTTCACACAAGGGGGGAAGTGCTGCTGTTTCATGGATACAGCTTTCTTTAAGCATAAAACTTAAGATATGTTACCAAAACGTAACCGGGCAAAAGCATATCTGCCTAATACTAGCATCAGACGCTACCATCACTATTTCAAGTGCAGATGTCTTTCATATAAGGCCACATATCCCCCCTGCCCCCAACTGCAATGACACCAGGGAGGCACAGTAAACACTTTACCTAGAACATGCGGAAGGTCCGTGTTCAAAATGAAGCACAGTTACAGCCAGGAGCAGAGCAGCATTCAGCCCACCATTGCAAAGAACCGTTTCCTGGCACAGTTTCACTAAGACAGGCTAAGAACCATTTGCTGCCCATACACATTAAAGAATCCAGAGTCTTGAATCACCCTGTATTAAAAACAACCGGCCTGCACTAAACCCTCTGGCTTGCTGTCATTCAGGAGTCCTTCGAGACTTCCTCCTACATTCCTGCCTGGAGTAGTTGGAGCTTTACTCCAGCCTGAGCACTGTTCCAGTGCCGCTCCTGAGAGGAGGCTCTTTACAGAGCAGATGTAGTTGCTGGGGCTAAGGTGCCAACAGCAGCTCACGGCCCCCTGCGCTAAGCTACAAGTGCAGAAGTTGCCTGCGGCCTTGTAACTAGATACTCCTCACCAGCAGCACTGCGCTCCAGTGCGGACTCTCCTAGCACACAGCCAAGTTCACAGAATGACCTCAGCACCTCTCTTGCAAGGGGCTGTGGATGCTCTCGCCCTCTCCCGCCTGGTTAGGTGCCTTTGTGGAGCGTGTGGTGCAGAGGCAGGGTGTGCGCTGACACCGGACTGTACGCAACAGTGACGCTGCGTGGGGCTTTAGTGTCACGGGTTTTGTAAGTACAACCTCAGTCAGACCCAAGGGTCTCACGTGCTCAATTGCAAAGCAGATCTAAATCCCACCTCCTGGCAGCTCAGCTGTGCTGGGCTTTTGCTGGGAAGTTAAGCCCCTGTAACTGCAGGCTACCCAAACATCGACCAACACCAGTGGAGCAGCCTGCACATACAGAATTCATCTGCTCTGCCCAAGTAGTGTTTAGACTAATCAGAGAAAACGTTCTGAGTTGGGGTCGTCTCTGTCAGTTAAAATAGTTTATGTCAGCTAGTTGAGGATGTCTTTCACTCTGAAGTTAGGCAGTCTTATCTAGACAGAAAAGTGGAGTGTGACTTAATTAAAAACTGGTCTGTGGGAAAGAGACCTAATTCCTTTATAGCAGCTGTCTGCTACTTTAGGGGAAGTCCCTAGTACGAAGGAAAAAATTCAAGTGTTAGAACTCCTCCTTGTAAGCAATTCGTTTTCCATTAATACTGCAGAACTCATGGCAAAATGCAAGGCACGCTCACCTCATACATCGATTTCTTCACGCTTTAGGCACTATAAGCAGCAAGGGAAATGTACACTCACTATCCCTCTCAAAGCTACTCCAGTTTATCAGTTTGTATCAGGTGGATTTCCAAGTGGTTACTCTGCAAAGTGCAGATGCCAGCTGAACTTGACAGGACACAGCAGTGCTACAACCTGCCATGGAGAGTGGCCAGCTGTCGTATCCCTCTTGAAAAAATTCTTAACAGAAATAAAAAGCAAACAACCGATAGTGTTAACAAACAGGGTAAAAGAGTCTTTGCCACTAGATATTGTACACTGCAAACAAACTTCTAATAATGGCACAGGTCCTTTTTTTGGTTTAAAGAAGCTTGTGTTACTGTAGTTAATGCATGAACAAGACCATAGACTTGTTATTCAGCACAAAACAAGTCATCTAGAAGCTTCGGTGTCCCAGGGTATCAACGACTGTTGCTACAAAGCTTGGATTCTGTTTTCAGCAAACAGTCACCAAGTAAACAGTGAGGGATCCCTCTTGAAGAGTGCACCTGAAATACAACCACTGAGGTGTGCAAGGCAAATAAAAGTGATGAGCTGCCGGATTTGTTTACAGAAGCTTCTTCTTACTAGACTGTTGAGATCTACTGTGGTAAACTGAACACCTCAAGGTTTTAGTCACAGGTGCTGCAGGGCTTCTTGTCCTTGTTCGGTGTAGGAGTCATCTTTATTTGAATTTGACCATTCTCCAAAAGTATCCTGGAAGTGGACGTTTTTCTGTGATGCCTGCATACGTTTCTTATCACGAGAGAAGAAACTAAACCTTCCAGGAAGGGAGGAGTAAGGGAGGGGAGGGAAAAGAAAGATGACTGTTTACCATCTTGAAAACACTTTGAACACCCGACATGATACACAGCACAACAAAACACAGAGCAAAAAAATCTGTTTGCATCTGCAAAAATCAAGGCAGTGAGGCCTCATGGGAATGCATGTCAAAATGTTATTAGAGATGAAGTCATTGCAATCTCAAGCAGTTTGGCTATGAAGCTTCAAATAAGCTCTAAATGCTGTTGACTCTACAAGGTGCAGGTATCATTTTAGATGTATATTCCCCCTTTCCCAGCCCTGCGATAAAGAAGTGACACAATACAGGTTAGTTTCTTGGCATAAGTAAAGTGGTATCTTTGGCATTAAATTTGTATAATTTACCATAAAGGAGAAATAGAGAATGTTTTTAAGGGTGTCAGCAGGGAAATTCATAAGATAAGAAAATAAGCCTCCACATTTTTTCCAAGTGTACAGACTTTGATAGATAGACTTGATTCCTGCACAAATAAATGAATAAATGCACGTACGTGCACAAGGGTTTGCAGGATGAAGGCTCTAAACAATGCACACAAGTGTGCACGTCATTTCCTGTCACACAGCTTGGGTGCTCTAAGATAATGACGTACATGAACCAACAGCCATTTAATACAACAACAAATTGCCAGCTGACAACAGAGCTAAAAAAATACAGTTGGAAAAATCCTTAGTATCATTTTATTTGTATAGGATGAAGTTACTTGATGAGGCAAATTCAATGTTCATCATGAGTTCAGTACAAGAGGTGTTAGTGCAGTGTTTAGGTCTGCTGAGAAATGCAAAAGTTGTGGTTCCAGCTACCAAAGGTTTGAATTGGCTGCATACCCTTTTGGTTTTAATGATGCGCTTCAGGAGGTCGATATTGTTTTGCTTGCACAGTACCAAGCATAATGCAGTTCTGATCCAGGACAGGAATTGCTAAATGCTGCTACAGTAAGAGACTATGCAAATACAAACTCAACTTTGACAGGTGATGGAATATTTGTCAGGGCATAATCCTGACCCTGTGTCCACGCCCCACCGTCCTCAGCATTATTCCTCCACCCACACTCCCTTAGGTCTCCCCTCAGTACCATGATCCCAACTGTCCAAGCCGCCTTGTGCAGACCAGGGAGTTCTGCCTTCGATGTCTCTAGTCACATAGGAGGCTGTATTTGAGTGTCAGATGAGGTTTAAGGCAGTTTTCCTGAAAAAATATCCTATCATACGTGCAGGTAAGCATGATGATAATTATTAAGAATATTAAGAAAAAATATTTCTTTACTAGAAAGTGATAGAAAAAGCTACACAAGTGCAATGCCAGATACCTAACGTTGCTAGCAGGACCTGAACTTTTGCATTTCCTGGCTTCAAATGTGCAGCCTTAGTAGTGAAATAAGTCTTTTGCACTTTATTAGCCTCATACTTTTCTACCACCTTCATCACAGGAGCTCATAAATTCACGCACACATGCTATGTCTTTTCAGAGCCAGATCCAATTCCAGCTGGTAAAAGAAGTGTCTAGTCACTGAGGCTTTCTGCTGAGCGTGTTTGGTCCTGCAAGGTCAGGCTTAGTATTCTGCAGTCCACACAAAGGACTGCTGTATTTATGCAGTAAGTTTCAAATGTCAAAAGTTCAGTAATTTTTCACTTTATCGTGAAATTAAGTAAGAGAAAAATACATTCGTAAAATCTCTACATGAAGCAGAAGGGTTAGGCTTTTTTAATTCCTTCTGAAACAATGAAAATTGTTGTTATGCCTAGAAAACTCTCATGGAGGATGTTTGGAAAAAGCATGTCTTTGTGGAGAGGAAGGGAATTTAAACACTGTGTTGCTGCTGTAAATATAAAGATCACTAAAGCAGCAGTTCTAATGCAAAGAGAGTTTGCATTAACAATTACCAGTACATCTTCCAGGGACAGCCAAGAATAGGATGATAGAATTGGTTATTGAGAGTGTATACTCTATTCCAAAATACATAATTAGGGACAAAATATACAGTGCATAGATAGAAAGACATGGAAGCAACAGCCTATAATTAAAACTGGAAATTAATGTAGATATCAGCTATTACATTCTGTAATCTAACTAACTGGTTTGTAACAAGTCATTAGAATGACATGCGTTTCTTAAAAAGCATTGGTGTGAATTGTGAATAGGCACGCTTAGTAAGCAAAATTAACAGATGCTGGTTAAAATTGCATATTGCAACAATTTTCTAAGGAATAACGACTGGTTTAGCATGGTAACATTAAGGCAAAAGGTGATAAAATGTCAATACTTGAGGATGAGCATGGAGGACTACGGTGAGTTGTGTACTGACTGGTCATTCTGATTGGCACTTTGTCCTTCTGTGATCCCACAGGCAGCCGATGAGAATGCAACCAGCAGTGCATGTTAATGCAGGGTCATGCAAAAGGAAACCACGGTACCAAACATTTAAAAAAAAAATTCCTACAAGGGACACAAGTCTTCTTATTGGCTGCAATGTGGGATCGTCTGGAATCAATCCAGCTGCTACCATGGGCATTATGGCTGTAAAGATCCTGGTCAGGAAAGTATAGACACAGAAGAGGTAAGACTGGAGCAAGGGAAAGAAAAAGCATTCCATTAAAAAGAAAAGAGGCAAACATGATACACGGGGTTACTTTGAATTACCACACAGGACATGTTACAGGGAGAGGTGGATCTGCATCACCCAAGACAGCTCTCCTCAGTGAAAAACTCTTATTTTAGAAAAAGCAGTCATTGAAACAGTTCAAATTGCTTTTGAATTTGTAAAAGATACCACTTTTCTGTTGTGAGGCAGCCTGCAATCTGGGTTGGATTTCATCAAGGTATTACCACCTCCAGCAATGCAGAGCAGAGTGCACATTCTTCTTCCCAAGAAACAAACAGGCACATACATAATGAAATGAAGGATGAAGGTGTATGTTAAGAAATACAAAACATGACTCTGCTGTGACTACTGGATATTTGCACGGAAAACAGGGTTAGACAGGACCAGCATTACAGTTAAAGATTTACAAATGTTACAGTTGATAGTTTCAAGTTAAAGACCAGTATCGCAGGTGAAATCTTGAAATAACCTCCTATGCAAGCTACTTGGTTAAAGGGCCTGTGTATCTGTTCCAAAAGAACCTGCATTGCTTCACATGCAGAAAGATGCCAACTGCAGGCAGCTACATACTTACTCAAAACCTTGCAACTACTCTAGCAGAAACACTTTCTAGCTGGCTAGCAGCAAGACTATTTCTTTGTAAGAGTTCAGCACTTTTACTACGCATTATACAATTCATGCAACTTAGAGGTTGAGAGAGCACACTGACTAGGTGCTCTATGCCCAGCCAGCCCCACACAAACCTGCCAACACACCTTCATCCATACCTGGAACACCCTCTGTTTTTCTAAGGGTTCTCCTCAGAGGTTCTCCCTTGTGCCAAATATTTTTTTGAACTGTGGACTAATGTCAATTAAAGATTAAGTTGAAATCACGAGAGACATTTCAGTTGTGACCAAATGCAGCTCTCCCCAACACAGTCACTCTAACTGCTATTCTTAGATTAAAAATGAAAACAAACAAGCAAACATTGTTGTATCATTAGCAGTAGCTAGGATTTCTGTTTTTACACATTGTGGCAGGGTCCATGAGCTGCAGAAATGAGACAGACACATCAGCTTTTGTAGACTGCAAGAATAGGAAGAAAACTTATGGCTGTTTCAGGCATTACATCAGTGACAAACAAGCACGTATCCTTAAAGAGAAAACAAAAGGGCGTTTTCTGCTCAAAACAGAGGGAGCATTTTTAATCCTTGTACTTTTCCTCCTCAGTAAAGCCTCCTGGTTACATTATTTCATTAAAACTCTGACATGTGGTGTGGTAGAGACAAATGTAGAAATCAATCAGCCTGAGATCAGAAACTCGGTTAGAGTTTGCCCCAAATGTGCAAACCCTGGGAGTGAAAAAATGTTGATTTCTGTAACTTCTGGTTTCCTTTCTTTACGGGGATGCAGCACAGAATCGCCTGAGCACATCTTAGATGGCACAGGCTACGTATACATATGTCTCATTCTGTGAGATACTACGTGGTCAAGGAAAAAAGGACACATTACACAGGCAAGCATAAAACTCCTCTTGAGAGGATAGCAACAATGTCTCTTATTTTTGTACTTCAGCTTTTTGTTTCATCAGGAGGAAAAGTCTGAAATGGAGGGAAAAGCAACCCTAATGTCATTTGTAAAGGCACTCTGCACGCAGATCAGGATTACAAGTTTTCATCACGTCATTAGGTATGGAGAGTTTATGTGCCAGTGTGTTATCCAGGTAGCCATATAGGGAGGTGCTGACAGCATCCTGCCCGGGAGAGGGAGAAGGGAGCTCTGGAGACAGCTCGCAGCAGGCAGGGACTGCAGCTGGGGCAGGAGGGGTGTTATTACAGGACAGAAGAGATGCTATGCTTGGGTTCTTTCTTTTTCCTGTCTTTTTAAAGCCCACCTACAAATACACTGTTGACAACACACACGGAGACAAATCCTATCCAGACAGGCTGCAAGAATAAGACAAACCTGAAAACTATTACCATTCTTCAGGCTACTTAAGCAGACGGTTTTATTTTCCCTTATTTAATATGATAGCTAAATGAAGAGAGAGCAGAAAGAAATCTGGGGACAGAGCATGACACCTAAGAAAGTAATTTAATCTTAACAGCAGGTTCAATATATGCTTCCACTGTCTGGCAGAAGAGGACTCTTGCCTTTTCTGAAAGGGGCCAAAACAACATGATTTTATGTTTTGTTGTGGTTTAGTTATATGAATTTAATGCAGAATCTGAGAAACAGAAAGATTAGACAGGTGTCTGAAAATGTGCATTGATTGAATGGGCTGATGCTCAACAGGTTTTCACTAATAAATCAACTGAGAGGAAGAAAGCACTGAGACAACTGTTTGGAAACACTTATGTGCCTCCTGCCATGGCTCCCTGTGTTGCTTACGCATATATGCAGAAGACAGAGTCAAAGCTAATACCTCGTCAGCATGTGCTCTGTCTTACAACATCTATTTACATTTTTGTGCTGCCTTTGCTTCATAAATCAAGCATGGAAACTGCAATCAACACAAACTGCGTAAGCTGAAACCAGCCATCTCCCACAATGGGATAAGCTTTAAAAAGTACTAAAATAAATTTAAAAGAAAAGAGAAGCTTTACAGTGGAGATCTTGCGAGACAAAGTATTATTATCACCATCATCACAGTTGCAGAATGAAAACTTAAGTCCAAACTCAGAGTATTTTCTAGTCATGTGAGAGAAAGGGTTCTCTCAGCAAACAAAGCAGCACAGACAGAAGCTGGAGTCTACTGAAAATAAGCAAAAGTGCCCTCCTGACTTTATGGTGTTTTGGATCAATCCAGATCTTCCAATGGAACTTACTCTCACAGGGCTGCTATTATTAAACAGGACTGAAGGTTATGGACATGGGGACAGGATGGAAGAGCTTTTTATGTGGAAACAAATGACTGTTCCAAAAATCATTTGTGCAGTTAAAAAAGTCAAGCTTCCAGTATCACAAAAATCCAAAGACTTGCTATAAGGTTACAAGACTTAATTTGGAATAAATAAATGTACAAGGAGGGAGTTTTAACAGACAAATGGATTCGCTAATGCTGTGATTTTATAATTAAGTGATATACTAGTAAATGCACACCTCTGACAGTAAGCTTAGGTTTCAGACAGCAACATTAAATACTTCACCAGAAGAACATGGGATTCTTTATAGCCAAGAAAGCTGGCATCCTTGCCAGCAGCAAATTTCTTCAGCAAACAAAAAGTTTTTGTGCTGTACACATAGTGCAAGTCAGGGTCTAAAGGCTTAGGTCAACAGGGAAACGGGCACAGCGAGGTCATGGGAAAACCTTGCTCTCCCTGCCCAACTGCTACAGGTCTGCAGCTGGTTTTACTTGTGAACAACACTCTTTACACGTCTTCCGAGCATGACCTGGGGGCCAGTGGTTTCTGATACTCCACCACCTTAGGATCTGTGCGTTAAGGAACTGGGACTGGCACTTGAACAGGAGCATTGTTCCTACAATCCTTGCACACTGAGATCCGGCACTGACTTCGGTATTGGGCACACAGGACAGGCTGAGCAGTGCTCTGGATAAGACCACAATTAGTAGCACCTCCCTTTGGAGTCTCACTACATGGCCCAGACAAGAAAATTCTCTAGGAAGATCAGGTGTCTGTGTTTAAGAGCTCATCAGCTCATACTGGCTATAATAAAACATTGCAACACATGCTCTTTCGGTTAGCCTGAACAGTGTACTTAAGAAGGAAACATTAGAACTGGAGTGGGCTTCTTGGGGACGCCAGTCTGGCCCATAAACACAAGCCCATGGAGTACTGTTGGACTCCCTACTGCGGTCTGCATGTAGGGAGCAAAAGGTACCACAGGAAATAATCTGAGACTGAAAGTTGTCCCAGATCTAGGCAAAAGTTTTGACCAAAGTCAACTGCTGTTTCATGATACCTGTCAAGTGCTCATTCAATATCTTTCCCATGTACATTAGGGATGTGGTTATCTTAATTCTTAAATTCTTTAAAATTGTCCTACCCATAAGAAACATTTAGTATTTGCAGACTATATCCAGTATCCGTAGAAAATATGCTACTTACAGTCGTTTGATTCCAGATTCAGGCTGAGTTGCGGGTTTTGACTGAATTATGGGTGTAGGTTGAGGGGATCTAGTTTCTTCTTCTGTTTCCTCACTTGAAAGAAAGAAAAGATAATTAATGTTCTCCTCCCAAGCCATGGAAGCACTTTAAGTTCTAAAATTCAGTCTGAGATAGTACTGTTGATAAAGAAATGCGAAAAGATCTGTTCAAAGCTCATTGAAATCAATGGGAGATTTTTCTGTCAACTAAGGAACATCACCCAGAACTGGGTCTCCTTTCAATATCTTCTTCCCATTGTGACAAGGAGAGGGAGAAGAGGAATGTTCTAGAACTTTAATTTTAGACCCACTCTTATCCTCATTTTTGAAGTTCAAAAGTATTAAATGTTTGTAATCTTTTTAAGATTCAGGGGGAACCTGGGAGTTAGGGAAGGACATAGTTTTTCCCAATTTTGAGGAACCAGATTCAAACTGAAGCCGTATGCTTGCAAGCTCTACTTTAAGCCTTTGCAGAAAGATAAGCTTATTGGACACTATTTAAAAGCATATTTGTTGTTTCTAGACCTGCCCTATGGCTCCTCTGTGAATAGCATGCAACAGGAGAGGAGATCTAACCTACCTTTTGTAATATAAAAGCTCCTCTTGAAGTAAAAACACTTTAGATTTCAATTCATTCCTCTCATGAAGGACATCCCGAAGCTCCTGCAAGGTGAATCTTGGACGATTTGGATCTTTTAAGTCCATTGCCATCTTTTCGGACTCTGACAGGTAGTCATCATTGTTTGGTTCTGCCTATGAAGTGAAACGCAGGCTTTAAACTCACCATGTGAGTGCATGTCTGAGGAGTTTGAAGTATTTATCAGTCTAGTTCCCAACCTCTTCCTTTCAGCACTATCAAATCCTCTTTTAAGAGAAACACAGCAATTTTAAGAGGAAAAATGTAGAAGGAATTTATTTTTCATATTAAAGACTGTCAGCAAGAACAGCTCAGTGATCTGATCACTTTTTTCTTTCCCGTGCTCAGGCTGACTGATGACACACACAGGACTGGCGAGACTGTGGCAAGCCTCTGAAAGATGATCTGAGCTCTGTTTTACCTCTCTTCACCTGGTGTTTGGGGGAAGCTTGCAAACGAGGAAGACCTAAGTATTGTGACCTACAATCAAAGCCCTGTGCTCACAGGAATCTTTCATAGAGTTACGTGTTTGGGAAAAAAAACAAACACCAATTGTTTCTAGCAGGCCTGAACACAAGGTCCAACCTGAGCCACCTAATAGGTGATAAGTTTTCTTGTGGAGAAATTCCTGTGGAATCCAGACTGCCAGAAAGTCCACTGAAAATGTATAGTCCAATTTTTGATAAACAAGTCAGTTTAAGGAATTCATACTTTTAACAAATGGGGTAAATCAAACATCAGCCTTTTATATAAACACTGAAAAAATTGCGTAGCGAAGATCATGACAGTTCCTTCCAGCTCCTCCCACAAAGAGAAAGCTCCTTTGGATGTAAACATATTAAGTGGAGATTTAAGTTTATATCCCCTTAATGCCTTTATTAAAAAAGCAGAATTGGTGTTAGCACCAGGATCTATCTACACAGTGGAAGAAAATTGCAGATGAATGCTAGATGAGGCATTTATACACGTGTACCCGTCTCGTCTTTTCCTCTGAGAAGAGTTCACTGGAAGCTTGGAGGAATTTTACCTCCTGCCCCGCAGTTTCTGTGGCTCCCAACAAGCCAGATCTTGCACTCTAGGCACATGGTTGGATTCCCAGGCCTGTGGGGCTGCTTCCTGTCAGCCAGGTAGACTCCAGCACTTGCACAGAACTATTTGGCCCTAACTGCTTGTGAAAATGTGGTCTGTATACACACAGCACACAGAAGACCATCGTTCAGGTCCTCTACTGTTGCTCCAGTCAGTGGCTGCACAGAGCTGAGGACCAGTTAATGAGAAATCACACGCTTCTGGGAAGGCTACTCAGAATCAAGATGCTGAAAAGCACCTACAAGCCTTTAGAGGTCTGCAGGATTTCTAACAATACAAATAAATGCAGGGCACTCTGTTCCAGCAAAGTACATTAGAAATGTGGCAAAGTACATTAGAAATGTGATGCTTTTTGCAAGGACTGACTAGAAGCCAGCACATGAAATCAGAATGCCAGCAGCCAGGTCAGCCACCCGTCCACCTAGTAGGATGCAGGGATCAGACTCTCAGAGCTCCTGTGTTGCAGTGACGCCTTGCTGGGGTACAAGCTGGAAATTTGAGGAGCTAAGTACTGAAATTCTTAAACAAAGTCCATTTTTTGTAGGCCTGATCCTACCCTCTCTTGAACTCATGTGTTTGTGAAACAGTTTTGCTATCTATTCATATATGATTTCAGATTAAACTTGGCTGGGCTAAGGTTGGTGCAATATCAATTTCTACAGCAGGGATTGCAGTCCTTGTCCTGCAAAGACAAAAGCGCAGAGCAATGCTCACTTGTCCCTTTGTTTGATTCACCCCATTCATCCAAATGCATTTCTTTACAGAGACTACAATAAATGAAGATTGATGCAACCTAACAAGAGGTTCGAAGGAAATTACCCAGACACTTTTCCTCTTCTTCACCCCTCTAGATTAGGGTCTGAGCTGATGCCTCTTCTTTTGGTTATATATTTGCACCACACCTTTGCCCAAATAAGCTATTTTTGCTAGATTTTGCTCAAATCAGCAAAGACTGAGCAGCCTGTAGCCAATGCAAATGTACTTGACTGAAGCCAACAAGCAATGTCCATTCCAGAGCATGCAGCTATTCTAGCTTTCTGCTTGTCACTGCAATTCCTGTCTAACCATCATCCTGGCAAAGAGAGCAGGGAACGGCTCTAATTAGAAGAGGCACCACTGCCATGGAACTGATGCGTTAAAGAGAGGTAAAGAAAGCATCCTTTCTTTCCAGAGACTGAAGACACTTTCACTCCTGCTGGCTCCAGGCCTAGGCTCTGCAGCCCCATTTACAAAGCTGGGTGTCCTGTCTGAATTAACAGCAATGAAATAATCCTTTTCATTATTAATACAGTGCTTGCCCAATTCAGCAGTGACATGTTAACACAACACCGGCTATCAGATTCCAGGGGGGAACCAGGGTACCACATCAGCCTTTGCCTCTGCTTCTTGATGTGTATTCCTGCCTACTACAAGTGAGTTGGATGTTTCACTCTCTGCTGTAGTCTATCAGGCGTTTACAATGCCGCTTGGTACTGGAGCTCCTATCAACACATCCAGCCAAACAGCTCTGTATGATAGTGCTCCTTTAGAGTTCTTCCATATCATGATACCCCTTATCCTATTTTGTACTCTTCTAAGAGCAGCATTAGGAAAGGGAAATACAGCACATTTGCTTTAGTAAGACAGAAGTAGTGTCATATGCACAAAGAAAAATAATAGGAATCATAAAGAGGACTAAGGGATGCAACAGATCAGAGATGCATCTTTTTCTCATGAAGCTTCTCTCAGGTTTGCATTCCTACTGCTCTGATCTCGGCACCAACTCAATTTGCAGATTGTCACTTTGCCTGTTCCTGCAAGTAAGTGAGTATGCAAGCAGTAACATTTGCTTTTCATGAACATTTGTGCTAGTAACACTTCACAGCAAAAGCAGAAATAGGGCCAAAGTTGGTTCCTCTAAAAGGCGCCGTCAAATATTCATACGTTGATTTGGTAGCAGTAGACCAGCTTAGTCCTGACAGATCACAAGTGCCGTAAGCACTGTGAGGACCAAGTGTGCCGAGTTCTGCATTGCCCCTGGGACCCCTTCTGGCACAATTTCTTTCCTACTATGGTTCACGTGCCACCACTGTCATAGTGCATTGCACCTTTGGGACCCATTAGGGCTTGCATATTTGCATACTCGGCAAGGCTTAAGCTACTCGTCAGCTGTTTATCTTTTGGAAAACCCAGACTGTTAAGGGATCAGTTTGTTTTCCTTTGGGGTAAGGGATTGATGTGTACAAACAAAATGAACCCAAACATACTAATACACTACCAAAACACTATCTGCCTCCAATACAAACTAACAGCTGATACTCCAGAGATTTTGGATTGCCTCGCGATGTTTTTAATAGAACACTCTCTTTTGAAGCAATGATTTGTTCTGGTATCTGGTGAATTCTGCAGCCTAGGGCACGACCCAAAGGTTACACTCCGTAGGATGTGCGATGGGTAGCCAAGTCTAAGGGGAGAGCTGTTCTCTAATGCAGACATCCCACTGCTAACTTGTGCTGCCACTCTGCCTCCTGTGCAACCAGTTCCCTCCTTTAGAAAGGAGGGGGTCTGTTCCACTGGGTCATCATCCACCCTAACGGGGTCTTTCCTGTCACAGTGCAGTGAGTGACGTTGCTCTCTCTATGTCACACCTGAACACAAGATGCTGTCCTCGAGTCCCACTGTTGCCTCTGATGTCTATCAATCACATTTATCCAAAGAAAAGGTACCTGGTATGAAGTCCAAAGTTTTTTAAAAGGCTGTTTAAAAAGTGATTTAAAGTGCCTCTTACCTTTACTTCCTCCCCATTTTGGCTGTCCTCCCCCTGCAGTTTTTCTCTTAGTTTCCCCAGCTCTGCTCGCAGGTTGCCCATCTCCTGCTCCTTGGTTTGCAGATATGCTTCTAACTCCACCTTCTGCTCAATCAGCGCCTTCCCCTGAGCCTCAACAACGGTGATCCGGTGCCGCAGGTCATGGTTAATTTTCATTAACCTGTTCTGTTGCTGCTGAAGCTGCAAAAGAGTGATGCAATAGGTTAGTACCCATTCAGCCATCAGCCATGATGGCCAAGTCCCAAACATTATGATAAAGAAAATGTAGTGGGTTCCTATTAAATTTAATCTGGAAAATTCTCCCCCTTCCTCCTCCTCACCCCACGATTAGTTTTTTTTTAATATCTAATTATCTACTACAGTTGCAGCCACCAAAATTTAATTGGTTTCTAGAGTAAAAAGGCATTTTTCCCCTAGCACAGGGAATTCTCCAGCTAGCAAATGCATCACTTCTGATACTATGTTTCAAAAAAGCAAAGTTAAAGCACAGGGTGGCTTACTGGATTCTGAATCAAATCTTAACCCAGAGTAGAAGAGAGAAAGACAAGACAGAGGAATCCTTAGTATTCAATTTATATTATAACTACTTTGCTTTGAGATCTTAGGCTCTCTCATAAGGCAGGATGTGACCTGCTGGGCATTGTACGGACAGCACCAATTTGAAAGGCCACAGCACCTGCCAGAGGCATGTGGGTAGAGCAGAGATCATCTAGGTCTGGCCCTCACTAGCACCAGAAAAGTCCCATGGCCTAAGGAGATGAGGCAGCATGAGGATGGGAAGCAAAATATGGGTAAGGAGGTCATTCCTCCTGACACGGAAAGAACCAAGACATCATGTGATTCCCAAAGTCACAGTGGAGTCTGTGATTCATCTAAGACTAAACCCGGATCTTTTGTGCTGTGGTCCCCAGGGCCACCCATCCTTTCAGTGATCTTCTGTTCACTGCTGGCAAAAGTAAGTGACCTGGGCTGGGCTCAGGCCCCTTCCTCCTACCCCCTTCCTGTGCAAAGAGGTAATCCACGTTGCATCCCTCGTGTGGGAGTGCGTGTGTGGAGCTCCTGCTGCCAAACTCTGCAGAGAGGGTATGTAAAATATACAGTAGCCTGCTCACCTACAGCAGGGATCTCTGGGTGGGGTGAGGCATGGGGGTGCTGAGGAAGTTTGCACTGCCAAAGCAGAGAGAGATTCGAGAAGCCAGAGAAAGTTACCTGTCCTGTTCCTATGAAAAGGGAGAGGTATCAGGTCTTTAAGGAAACAAACAAAACAACATGTCCTTCCCCCATCTTCCTCTCTGTTACACTGGTTTCCAGTCACATTCCAAGTGTGCCTGGTCATTCTGAGGGTGTGTGTCTGCACTGAAGACTGCCTAATCGTTTTGGACACTCCACAGTTATGCCGGACACTTCAGTTACTGGACTAATAATCTGGCATTGCTTACAAATTCTACATTAACTTAAAACTTGAAACCAAGCTATGAAAGTATGGGTGAGAAAGAAGAGAAATAGGAAGACTAAGAGCCACTTACAGCCTCTACATCCTCATTTTTAAGTCCGAGTTCCCGGTCCTTTGCTCTGATTTCATCCCTCTGTTTATCTACCACTTCCTTCAGCTTCTTCATGACTTGCCGCTCTCTCTCTGACATTCCTGGTTAAAAAAAGAACACAGAAAACAAACCAAGGACAATCAGGAGCTGCTGAGACTGAGAACAATAACAGTGAGAAATATTTAGGTAAAGACTCTGGAAGTTGCCTGCTGGTAGAATTACAGAGAAGCTGTTGGAAGATGCTTTAAAGGTTACTTCAAGGGTAACAGGGAACATAGATGACACAATCTACTCCATAAAGCCACTGCACAGAAACTCCTTAAAAAAGAAACTGACAGTCCTCAGAAACATTTATAACAGTGGAGTGATACTGCTACATCTTGCTGCCTCAGTAGTTTTACATCAGTGTTCGCACTATGCCCTAGGGAGCTTGGTTATCTGTGTGATAATCTGTAGAATCAGCTAGCCAAGACCCTGTGAAAATTGTAAAAAAGATGGTCTGGATCCTCAGCCAGATCTAAACAACATGTCACTATTGTGGATTGCATCTAGACCCAAACCAGCTGAGGTGCACTGGACTAGAATGGTTTTATGTTGAAACCCAGTTTTGTGTTGGGTGAAAGGGAGATGAAGCAGGACCTTCAGAGGGTACCCCCACTCTGAATCTAGAACAGAAATTTAGTCTGAATTATGGTCACATATTTTCTCCTCATGTTTTGCAATCCTTTCCCCATCCTATTGTGTGATAATTCATATTTAAAATAACTGTACTTCAGAGAAAAATACTACATGGCATTTAACTTGTGAAAGATGTTTAGAACATTGCCAAGAATCCAACATTGATCCTGTTTGAAAATAAATACAGGATTAGATTAACCTGAAATCTGACCAACGAATCATTAGGAAATGTCATAAATCACAAAACAGGAAGCATTCTTCCATTATTTGCCATTACGGAGAGAATCGGGAACTGGCACTACAGTGATGAGCTCTTCAGAGCAAACACAGACCAGGTGATTTAACGCGGTGAGATGATAAATCTACTACACTAACTTTTCCTGATAACTGCACAGAGACATGCAGTTTGGTGGTCCTAAACTATCACATAAAATCACGTTGCACAACATCCCATACGATGGCTTGAAGATGAAAACCTGTGACCAGGGCAGTGTGTGGCTGCTCTGGCCAAAGTCCAGTCCAAGCAGAAGCTCAAATCCAGGGTCTACTGCTGTCTTGTTCTACTACCTTTGGCAAAGTACTTAGTTACATGGGTCTTCAGCTTCCTCCATTTACGAACTGCGAGTGGTGATAATTCACTCACCCCTCTGGGGTGGCTGGAAAGCCGCTTCGTTTTTAATATATTAAAGCAGCTCCCACATCAGAAATATGCTGCATACACATCAAATGTATCCAGCCGGTCAAGTCTCTACTTTCTAACATGAGCTCAGACTTTCTGGTTATGTTCTTCCCTCATCAGAGAAATCCAAAGTTGCTCCCATAAGAGAATGTAGTCTGCATGCCTTTAGGAACTCCAGCTTATAGATCATCTACAGTTTGAACTGAGGGACAATACAGTAGAGCAGGAGAAACCTGAGAGAAAGAGAGAGAGAAAGGGAGTAACTCTTTGGTGGATGTGCACTCCTGCAGCAGCTGTGGGTTCCCATGCAGACATAATGTACTACTGCAAACAGGGGGAACAGCAGCTCCCATCCCTCATTGCTACAGGACCAGAGCTATGTACAGCAGAGAACAGGTAACCGCTCTGCTGGGAAAACGACTGGTGATCATGGCCGGCCAGGAATTTGGTTCAGAGGACGTGTTCCTGTCAAACCCCAGAAAACAGCTGAGAGTCACATGGTGTTCGCATTCTAGTATTACATTCTCATCTTTTTTAATTCTGTGGTAAGTCTGCCTGCTTTATTTCTGGACCCTGGTCCTTATCACCTCTCTGCTCTCGGTTCTAGTTCTTTGCAGGATAATTTTAATTCTTCACTGTGCTAACAGCTCATACCCACCGGGGAGGACAAGTAGACACTGACACATACTGCTGCTTAACGCTTCTAAAAGATCCACACTTTCCTATCACAACACAGGTCTGATACACCACTGTATCCACAAATCTCACTACAGGTCCTGGATCCACCCTCTGTTTAAAAAACAAAAAACAAAAAAATCCAAAACTTTGCCTTGAAGTACAGAGGGACTGTGGTGATACTTTAGACTGGTCGTTTCACCCAGTAGGAGCTAGGAATAGTGAGTGCAACTATATTCATTAGTACTCGTGAGATGCTTTGAGATCTCTAGAGAGCAGGTGCTATTTAAAGAATAAAGTACCATTTCAGCTTTTCCTCCCACTGTGCTCATTTTTCTCCCTAACATTTGGTAAGCATAAAAGACTTCAATTGTGTGCACAGATCACTACATTATAATTTTTATTTCAAGAGGAGGGAAAGGAAAGGTGTTTGTGAGACAGTCACATCTTCTTCCATTTCCTCAGGCACTGGGGAAGAGGAGAGGGAAATCACTAAGTGCCCTAAATGTAAAGTAATTATCTCTAAATGATTCAAACTCTTAACAAGTGCGAGATCTTAAATGGCACACCCAGCCGGCTTCCCTAGGCACATCCTATGAGCAGCTTCCTGTGAATTGCTGTGATCACAGCATTGTTTGAGCAAGAGAAAGGAAAGCAGCTGGGGAAAAAAAAAGGAAAAGAATTGAAAAAAAAAAAAAAAGAATATTTTTAATGTTTATGTTTAGGGATCTGTTTACTGTTGTGTTTATACATCTATCACAACAGGCCAAAGTGCCAGTCAGGGCCTGTGGCACTATACCACTACCTAAATATTCAGAATAGAAGTTTGCCTCCCGCTTTTGAAAAGGAATTGTAGGTTCCTCAGCAGCCTAGCACAAGAGATTCACACAACTGTTGACATCCTGCTGCTTGTCTATAATACCACAGCCAGTCTGAGACAGCAGCTCCCCTTGCTGCAGTGGAACAGCAGCCTGCTTGTCCTGTTTGACACATGTTGGGTCAAGTTTGCTTGTGGCATTTTACTAGGATATTCCAATCAGTCAGCACCATCAAGTAGTGCTCCGTTTGAGCTTGGGAGGAGTAGCATTAATGGATGTTGCAGACTCATCTTTAACCCCGCCTGTGTATTTTGTATTCTGCCACATGTCCTTTCACATGTACCCTGCTCTGCTCAGACTCTCAGCAGATGCCCTCTGTGCAGAACACTCCTGTTTAGATAGGATTGCATCTGCCTCTCTCATAAACACCTTCATTATGCTAACGTGAGGCTCTGTGAACTCTGATGTGACTATTAATTGGCAAGGATTGAATCTCAAAGTCTTGCACACCCAAATCACTGGCCTCTCTTGCCTGTGCTAAAAATAACTCTAACTGTCCGGTGAGGAAGCAGCAAGCTGTTAATCCCAGGGGCTAGCCTGGGATTGCGAGACATGATCACAATAATAAATCGTGCTGAGATATGAAGACTGGAGTCTGGTCAAAGTTAGTCCAGCTAACAAAGTATTTAGTTTGAAAACCTGTCTCTGTAGACTCTATATGTATCTGATCAAATGATGGAGACTGAAAAAAAGCAGCATGACTGCTTTTTGACACTATCCGAACAAGTTCAGTTGAGACAAATCTATCCCCATTCATTAATGACAAAATTTCCTAAAAGGAAAATAGTTGGGTTTGATATAATAGGTATGAATAATAAGGTGGGGTTGCTATAAATTAATGTGATTTGACTTAAGTTGATGATTTTGGCCAAAGAATATCAGTGGTCCCAGAATCTGGTCTTTGGAATGGGTTTATGAGTTTTGTTTGTGTTATTATACTTGGGTAGACGCAGTAAAAATAACATGAAAAGCATGCCTGGTATTTGCTTGGCTAGCTGAATGTGAAGAGTATGGCTATATTTAAATAGCACATGAGCTGCAGTGAGCTAGATACCACTAGAATAAGGAGGGGAAAAAAAAAAAAAGAAAACAAAGGGGAAGCTGGTTCTTTATAACAAGATGTCATAGTCTTCACGGTCCATGACTCATCATTGCCATTCTGAAATTTTGCATGGAGTTTGTAAGGCTGATGTTGAGCTACTTCTTTGCCATTAATTGACTCCTAAATTGAAAGCATTGCATTTGTTTTAAAAAAGTGGTGATCTTGAGAGATTTAACAATTTTTACTTTTTGAAGATTTCATCATACTCCTCCCCAGGGCAAGTGAGCAGTACTCAGCCTCTGGGAGGACACAGGTGCAACTTCTGCAGTGTTGGACAGAATTTCAACCACCTACAGCAAGCCTTCATTTAATCCCA
The DNA here is from genome assembly GCF_000690835.1 of Fulmarus glacialis. Classification (NCBI taxonomy): domain Eukaryota; kingdom Metazoa; phylum Chordata; class Aves; order Procellariiformes; family Procellariidae; genus Fulmarus; species Fulmarus glacialis. The sequence goes on from NW_009211027.1 coordinate 22,378, forward strand.
GCTTCCAGTGTCTGGAAGAGGATATCACTTTGTTGCTAACACTTTATTGGAGAGCTGCAATGGCTCAGCTGTGTGGTCTGGTTGTCAGATTGGCCAGTGACTTTGCATGCTGCGCACAGGACGCTAGCCTTTTGAGGGAGCCGTGACTTCACTGATGATCAGAACCTCCTGTGAAAGTGGAGCTGTGGCTTGAAGCAGTGGACCAGAGTCCCGTCCATGTACCAACAGTTCAGAAAGCCACCTACTTCCAGACTAACTCACCATCACAGGCACGTTTTGCTGCTGGAGTGACGCTGTTGCCATTCACAGCTGTCCACCCCATCTCTCAGCTCAAGGCTGCCTCATCCCCAAAGCTGCACAGTCATTTTTTTCAGCTCCTCAGCTTAAACCCCAGCAAAGTATCATGAAATGGACTCGGTAGCCAGCAGCCTCAAATGATGTGCTATGAACCGTGGAGCAAATAGACACCTGTTCATCTGCCCCTGCTCTTGTGAAAGAGCTATTTGCTGAGCTGTGGGTGAGAGCTGAAGATGCCAATTGTTTCAGCTGCTGCAGTGGAATCTACCTGTACTTGCAAGTCGGAATCTTATGTCTTGAACTTCATTCTGCCTCAAGAAAGAAGTTGCCCACAAATTGATTGTTTCAACTCTTTAGGATTCACCCACTCCCTGGATTATCAATCTCTTTGCTTATTCTAAATTCTAAATCCCTCCAAACAAGTGAGGGAACCCTAAAGGCAGGTAAACCAAGTAAAATTAGTCTTTCCTATTCTAGGTAAGTATCACAATATTCTCCTAGAATATCTCCATATGGTTGACCGATATAATTCAGACAAAGAAATCTTGATTTGCTGCTTTACAAACAGTTATCCCAAATAGATCAACATTTGCACTTATTTTTGTGCATAATGGTGTGAAATAAACATTGCTGAATGGATTATTCTGTTTGTATTAGAAAACATAAGCAGGGCTTAAGAATGTTTTTTGCAAGATGTGAGCTAAAAAGAAAGAAAAAGTGATATACCAAAAAAAAAAAGCAAGCTAGACTTTACTTTCAGAGATGCTTCTCAGCCAAACAAAAAGCTGTTCAGGCTCTTCCTTCCCTCCTACCCCCACCTCTTATCATGTCTTCAGTATCACCATGTATTCAGAGATTTTCTAGTCAGGTAAAAAAAGCCAAATCCCAGACCTGCATTAATCTATAGGAAAAAACAGCCAGAATATCCAGTCAAAGTATTTTGATGAAGTATTGCTTTTTATAACAAAAGCAAGCACTGAATTTGAAGTATCAAACTTGCCTTCATGCTTCTGAAATTCCTCTTCTGTGAAATTAATGTCTTTGTGAGACAAGTTTGTCATCAGTTGTTTATTCTCCTCCTGCAGCTGTGCAATTTGGGTAAGAAGGTCCTGTGCTTCCCCTCTCCAGACATCCTCCACCAGTTCTAATTCCTAAAGGGTAGACCGGGACAACACATTTATATTTTTAAACATGTTAAGAGTCTTTGACTGGACTATTTACAGATCAAACCAGTAACAATCCTACTATGATTCTTATAGAAAACAATTAAATGAAACTACTTTGAATTTCTTAGAAGACATCTACTTTTCTAATGCCAGCATCAAGAAACCAACTATCAAAATCTCCTTTTGCTATATGCTGAATGCAAATACACGAGGAGACAATTCCTGATGCAAACATTTTTGATGTGCAAGTTACCCAAAGGATGGCTCCTTATGCCCCATTTTGCTCTGAGGACCAGATTAAGGGGACTGCTGTGTTAAACAAGATAAGCAAACATAAGCAACAATTACCTCCTGCATCCCAGGAAGCAGCCGCAAAGGCTGTTATAAATGCCCCAGAAACATCACACAGCGTGGGCCAGGGGAGTCAGTGTTAGGCATGCTCATTTTGAAAGAGCAGCATCTCTAGTCTAAGTTTCTGTTATGAAACACAAGTGTAAAATAATCAGTGCATGATACAGTGCAGCAAACCCAGAGCTCCTAGTCCACATGGTAAACACAAGACAAAACTGTGCTGCTTCTTATGTAAATTGTTCTATATGGAATGTCTTGAGTGGCATCTATGTTAGCGGCAGTGAGACCAGTCAAAACAACAACTCCCATTTGTCAGGACACTGTGTGTCAAGACCAGCTGTCACCAATCCCCGTAAAGGTCAAATTAGGACAAGAAGTATAAAGTTGTCAAGGAAAAACAGTTGTATTTAGAGCTTTACTTGTTCCAAAAGTGTTTACCGTAAATCATACTTCTGCAGTGGGGGGCATTCTCTGCTTCATTTTCATGTATGTGCTTCAAACGAAAAAAGCTGCATGCAAATCACTGGAGCCAGGCTGAGTCACTGGCTGACTTTTACATTCATCCAGCATGCCCCTTTCCTACCTAACGACAAAACACATTCAGACAACAACCCCGCCAAGCACAGCTCTAGGCTAAAATAAGCTCTGCTGAGAGATTAAAGGATAGCTTTCTGCTTAGAACGTATGCTCTGATAATGGGAAATCATGTTCCTGTTTTGGGTCCAAATGCCATTTTATTCCAGCATTTATTACTGCATTGCTGTCATTTTGTAACGCTCGCTAAAAGTTTTGCAGAAAACACTATATGACAAATAGATTATAAGTAACATATAGGTGTTGTTTATCTTGAGAGAAAAGCAAATCTGTAAGGAAACTTTATATTGCCAAATACCTAGACTATTTACAGTGATGCTGCATATTACAACTCTGCAGCTAAAATAACACGCTGACCTAGTTTAGATAATAAAACAGCACATTTATCAGTTATAAGCATACTGAGAAAAACAAAATAGAACAAACACAAAAACCTAAACTATCTAAACTTACATCATTTATGTGTGGCCACACTGTAAACACACAACTGTATTAAGGTTTGCCTAGGCAAACGTTCTTATTTATTGCTATTGAAGAGCCCAATGAATTGGAGCAGAAATTAACTTTTGAACTCTCATTAGTAGAAGTATCAGACAGAGAAGGCAGATCTACCGGCCAGTAGGTGCCAGCCAGCTCAGGAAACTCCAGGCCAGATTTATAGGCAAAACAGATTCACATCTAAAGATTTTAAGTGCTAAAATCTCATAAACTGATGCTTGCAAGGACCACTAAAAGCTTGTCTGGATTGTTTTTTGGAGGCTTTTGGGTCACAACTATTTCTCAGTCTCTGGCTTTTTCTGCTTACCAGTTCCTGTCCTGTGAAAGAGTTAGTCTTCAAACCCTCACACTGGAACACAGATGGATGTGACACTACTGTTCAATAGGGACTCGGTGCACTGGGAATCAACTCGATTAAAAAAAATACGTATGTATCATGTATTTTATTTTCCCTGTTAAAATATATTTCCACCAAAGTTTTGTCTGGATTGTCTGAACATTCCGTGAGCCATTTCATGACTATTAGAGAAGCTGGCAGAGTAGAGATGGTTAACTGGCGGGGGATCAGTTGACATCTGGCAAGTACAGCGTTATGCAGTTGACATGTTTAGGAAACTTTTTAACACATATATGAACTTCAGAAGCATCTACACAGAACATCAACTTATACAATGATACTGGGTGTTGCTACTGGGCCCAGTTCAGTATCCACTTTACCATGCAGCATTTTGTTAATATCCGAGATAAAGCATTACTGTTGACTGCCAATGCAGCGGTCTTTGTGCAATCAATGGGGAGATGTGACTTATGGCAGTTCTTCCCAGAGGTGACATGCCCTCAAAAAACCTTCTGGCAGCTAGCGGTCAGGAAGAGCTAATTTGATTCTAGCAGAGGGCCCAGACACAGTATGGGACCAGCACAACAAACCACCCACTTGCCTCCAAGTTAGGTCTGTTAGAAGGGCAAAGGCACAGGTTTGGTACATGCGCTTATATTTATTCTCTAGACCTTCTTACTTCATACTGTGGAGACTTACCAGGGCTTTATACAGTAAAGATCTTCTAGCATCCTTTTCTGTCCTGAGACTTCTTCTGCAAAATGTTGCAGGAATTATCCTGGATTTTTCATATGCTAAGCAAAAGTCCCCTAGCCGACTCTTTTTAAAACATAAAACTTGAATTTATTTAAATTAAAGCCAACTCCTGAAGTTTGAGGTCTCTCTTCTAGAAATTCCCTGTCTCCTATTTATTCTGAATCTGTGTGTGCAAGCAGGAGATTTAGCACAGTCACTTACTAGAAGACCCATTTCTTTAAATCAGTTATCTGGATGGTTTAAAGTGTGGATCTGCCACTTCCACTGCAGTAAGCAGAGCAGCTCATGCTGTCCTGCCACATGAGGGTAACAGGATATGGGAAATGATCTCTACCTTGGGCTTTCATGGGAGTCGGGTCAGGGAACATTATGACCACCCCAGATCAAGCCAAAGGACAACATCTTACCATCGAAGGACGGAGCAGGAATCTGGGAGAGTGCTCTTCCCTACTCTTCATCTCTAACACTGCCCTGAAATCACTTGGTCCTCCATCTCTCTCCTATGACTCGCCTGCCTGATGAGTGTGCCAGGAAGACTAGACGGCTAAATCATTCACAGCTCTGGACAGAAAAGTGTATTATTGTCAGTGACTTTTCCTGGCCTAGCAGGAAGCAGCACTATCCTCTCGTCAGGAGAGGGGATGGAGCAGGAGTCCTAATGGGGGAGACACAAGGGGAAGGAAATGCAGTGACTGGGGAAGGGGTGGAGAAAGACAAGGAGGAAGGAAACTTCCAGGAGAGAAGGAAAAAAAACAACACACCCAAATCCTCAGCGACGCTAAGGCAGCATCCACGCAGAGCCCATGAGCCTGCCCTG
>NW_009211028.1:0-4767 GCF_000690835.1 Fulmarus glacialis
TATATATATATATATATATAAAAAATACCTTGCAGTTACATGACATAGCCAAGAGTACAGTTCTCAGTGTGTCTGCAAGTTCAACCTTCCTTAGGCCTTCTGCCCCTCTACGTGCTCTACAAATGGCTTTTTGGATGATAGCAAAATGGCAGTGGCTCATTCACTGTTGACTCCTTCCTTGCAATGCAAAACCAACCGAGGAGGAGGAAGATAGGCCCAAAGGAGGCTACAGGCATGCAGAGAGGACAGCAGGCAATTTTTGCATGTTGCTTACAGCTATAGGAGGGCTTTGCTGGCAAGTGAAGGAGATGACATGCCCAGGGAAGGTAGGCTCGCCTGACCTTGTTCCTTGGTGGGGCTTACTTGTCTGCATGGGCCATGGAAGGAGGCTGGGAAGATATGAATACTTCTGGTGTGTTAGGTGAGTTGGGGTCAGTCTAGAATGACTTGGACACCTGCAATAGGCCAGAAGAGCCATGAACAAACACTGAACACCATCAGTAACCTGTAAATCAGCCAAATCAATGGCCTCAAAAGCCATTTAACAGTGACTAGGTTCTTGCAAGAATGAATGTACTGCCATGCAGGACTACCCAGGCCTCTGAAGAAGAGGTGAAACCCCAAGGAAGGGCATTTTACCTGAAATGATTCTGCTGAAAATAAGTATTGCTTAGGTACAGCGGATGTGGTGCTGTCTTGTGTGTTGGAAAATTTTCCTTGGGAGGTCTGCCGTGGCTGGAAACCATTCCAAGAGCTAGTCTGGGGGGACGACTAGAGAGGGCTTGAGGTGATGGAGAGTTGGAGAAGTTTTGGCGGCTGGAGGATGACACTGAGTCCAAACCCTGCTTCCTGTCCTTGTGTCCTCTGTGGGACACCCATCCCACATGGTGGGGTAAGGGTAACCCGTTTGGGTTGGTGCCGTCTCAGCAGCCATTAGCTTTTCAGCCATGGCTGAAGTTTAGGGCTAATGTGGATGCATCCTCACATCCCTGGGGCCAGGTGGATATCACCTGAGATGCCATCAGGCAGGGACATTTGTTTACAAATAAAAATAGTAGTAAACCCCCAGGGCTTTCTCATTACTCCTTGCACAAAAAAGATGGGGGACCTGTGAGGTCCAGGCCTGCCCAGCTAGGTTTCCCACACTGTCTGTAGCCTCTGTAGCTCCTGCAGTCTGAAGGGAAGATCCGGCGGGAGAGCCGGATGGGGGATGGAGGCAATTCTCTGTGCATGGCCCAAAGCTTTGGTGGCAGGGAAATGCTGCCTCCATTGCTGTGCCTTTGTCCTGACTTGGAGGGGGGCTCCCCGGGAGCATGGGTGAGGTTTGGAGATGGGCAGCACAAGCTGAGGATGCTGGCTGAGATCTCGCCCTTTGCTCCCTTCCCCCACCTCCCTAGCAAGCATTTCCTAAGAGCGCAAGTGAAGGGACGTGGGACCAAGCGAAACAAATGACGTGGAGGGCTGGCAAAGGCCTGGCGTGCGCTGAGCATCGTGGCTACTGCTTGCGAAAGACCAGAGTCTGGAGCATATTAAAAAACAACAAGAAGAAAGGGAGCCGCAGCAGCAGGCTGCTTAGTCACTCATCTCTCCAGCTCCGGCTCCAGAAATGTCCATCTCTCTGAAGAGCCTGTTTTCTTCTCCACCCAGTCCACATAGTTGGAGACTTTGGTGTACACACCGTACACCTGCTTGCTGCCGCACTCCTCCGGGCCACCCCATGAGACCAGCCCTTGGGCCACCCATCTCCGGGTTCCCGGGTCCTGGATGACAAAGGCTCCTCCACTGTCTCCCAAGCAAGTGTCCTTCCCACCTTCGTAGTAGCCGGCACAGAACATGTTCTCAGTCACGCTGTAGTTCCCTGACCGCGACTCGTAGCTGGTCTTGCACTCTGCATGCAGCACCACCGGCAGTTTGACGTACTGCAGGATGTCAGACAGCGTCCTCATGCCCGAGCTGATGATCTCGTCCACCGTGATGTTGGGGTTGGATATACCCCAGCCAGCCACCAGCCCCAGCGTGTTAGGGTGAGGACCCTCCAGCTCATGCTCAAACTGGGGCAGGCAGACGGGCATGACATAGTTCCCCATGGTCACCTTCTCCTTCAGCTTGACCAGAGCAATGTCATGGTTGTAGTTCTGGATGTCAAACTCCTCGTGGAGGATGATCCTCTCCACTGTCCGGTTAACGGCCTCCATCTTGTTCCTCACATCATGAAGGGCCAGATAGACGGTGACATGCTCCTTGGAGACGGGGATGACAGTCTTGTCTCGCCGCTGGGAGCGGAGCACATGGGCAGCCGTAAGCACCCAGGAGTCTGAAAGCAGGGCCCCACTGCCAAACCATTTGTCGTTGGGCACCCGGGACATGTCCTCCACCACAATCAGGGCCTGCCAGGGGAAGAAGCCAGGCTCTGCATTTCGCCCGCCAATGATGCGCTTGATGATCCCAGGCAGAGGACGAGCCGGCCGGCCGCACACTGGGGACAAAAAGGATAGGAGAGTTACTCCCAGCACTTACCTAGGAAACAAATGAAAAGGGACATCCCTGTAGATTATGCCACATAGCTGGTTATTTTCAAACCACATGGTCACTTTTGTCTTTTTTTTCCATAGAAGGCAACTCTTCTCCTTTTCTCGGTGGATAAAGCCCATCCTCTCTGCCATCTTCACCTTCTCCTGGCAGAGTATGCTTCAGAGATTGGAGCAGGCTGGGGATTACACCCCATCCCCTGTGCTAACAGGTCTTTGGAGGTTTGTCTGGGAAAGGAACGCATCTGTCCTGAAGGATTTTGCTTCCTAAAGGCAGCTCCAACTCCTTTCGTGTCTTCCTTGCCTGGTGGAACCATTTCTGGTGGCAGCAGTTTGCCCTCCTGGGAAAGGGGCAGTCTATTGCTCTTCCATGCGGATGGCAGGGTAACCTTGTTCAGCCCTTGAGAAGCTAGTCACGGACAAAGAGGCTAGTCTGAAGCCTGCATGGGTTGTCCAGTTTCTTGTGTGAAGTAGGAGCCACCCTATGTTTCTCTAAGCCTGATGGCTCAGACATGAGACCAGGAGACCTCAGTGCTAGTGCTGCCTCTGTCACCAACCTGCTACATGACTTCGGGCTCTTCCCCTCTCTCTGCTGTCTGAGCTATTCTGGCAATGCTTTTGGAGCACAGAGCATCTTTCTCTGCTCACAGCCCCAGGACAATTGGCTCTAGCTCTTCAAGAGTTAAAAATAGCCATACCAAGCCCTCTGGATGTCCCATGCTTTCTGTGGCTGTGGACAATGAGGCATAGATTAGAGAAGTGTCTTGTCTATGTGTCAGTAGAACCTGTTGGTTTCCAGGATTTGGGCCCCCTTTCCCCTGGTGCCCATGGAAACCCCAGTCCTGACATTTGCTTCCACATGGCACCCTGGGAGACCCAAGGGAGGATTTCAGGCAGCTGTCCCAGGAGGTACTGCTAGGCCTTTGGCATAATCTACTTGCAGTGATGAATGCACATTGCTCAGCACCATCCATCATTGTGCCTTTGGGGCCTGCAGTACCTTCACGGTGGGACAGAAGGTCTGAACTCCCTTTGCATCTCCCCAGCACACATGCACACTGGAGTGTGGCTGTGTGGCTCCTCCCGTTAATGGCAGCTTGCCCAGAACAGGCCATTCTTCTGCTGGCAATGAGACAGGACCAAAACCAAGTTGAGCTGCTAGACCCCATGCTGGACCAGGGAAGGAGGCATCTTCACAGCTGGGAGCTCCCTGCTCCTGCTGTCCTGGCTCTGCGGGAGTCCATCCTGCATTTGGTCATGGGCAGTCAAGGCCCAGTTACTCCCAAAAGTTTGCTCCCAAAAAGTAGCCTCCTAGCTGCCCTCTCCTTCCCCATCGTTGCTGGAGGCTGTGAAAGCATGATGTGAATGCTCTTGGCCATGAGACCATGCACTTTCTAGGCACACTTCGGGCTACCAGCCCAGGTGGGTCTCAGGCCCAAAGAGTCTCCACTGAGCTTGGAAAGGGTCAAGCTCTTGGTACCTGTCAGGGCAGGGCTGGAGCACACGTGGGCCTGTCACGAAGGGAGGTGGAGAGCCATTGATGAAAAGGGTGGGCTTTTGCCAAGGTCCTGTGTGTTGGACCTCTACTCCAGAGAGGCTGGAGGATTCATCCTGCAAATAACAGGCTCATCTGATGTAAAGAGTGAGCTGTTGCCCACTGGGAATGAATATGGACAGTCAGAATTGTGTATAGCACACTATGGGGCCGTAGAGGCTTTCATCCAGGGTTAGCTACCCCAGATCTACTGACACTGAAGTCAGGCATGGATTGAGCAAAACACGTGAGCCAGGGTGGGACTTCAAGCACTCTAAGAAGTGCTTAGTCTTGGTTTACAACTATGTGATCTGTGGTCCAGATGGGGACAATGGTGCTACCAGATTCCTTAGGGAAGGCAAGTGGAGGGATCCTTCTGCTATCTCAAAGACCTGGCAGATGCTACGATTTCTGCCAAGCCTGGATTGCAGTAAAACAAGGCTGTGACTTAAAGGGTTGTTGTACAGTTGAGCTGGTAGGTGGGACAAGGAGGTAGCTTGAAAGCCAGCCTGCCCTTTGCAATTCCTCACTTTGCAGTTCTGTTTCTGGAGTGATTTCGCTGGATCCACACCACTTCAGAAGCAGAAAGGCCAAATGAGTAATCCTGCAGCCTCACCGTGCCCCGTGAGCTCACTCAGCACTTTCCAGACCATCCAGCTGCTTGTCCAGCTCCTGCTCAGTGTGCCAAGAAACCCAGGGGAATGC
>NW_009211028.1:4787-10190 GCF_000690835.1 Fulmarus glacialis
CAGTCCAGCCTCACCCCTCGCTCCAAGACCCGTCACGAGGTCTGTGGTCTCATGGCCATGGCATTTGCCCTCCCTGAGGAGCTGTGGCTGGAGAAGGCTTGGCCGTGGGATGTTGCCTAGCATCTCAAGTCCTCACCACAATTCTGGCAGCCAAACCAGCATCCCTCTGTTCAGCTCCTCAACAGCCCCAGAATTAATGTCTGAAGAGCCCTGACGTGCTGCCTGGTTTACATCCAGGAGCTTTATCCAGGCGTGAGGAAGGGCGTGAGGAAGGACGTGAGGAAGAGGAGGGAGTCAGCATGCTGAAAGTGGCTCTGAGAGTGTTGGACAGGGTGGGCAGGGACAATCCTGTCCTTGGGGAACCTAAGCCTTGGGACATGGTTGGTGGTGGTGGGGCTGGTGGGGTTGGTGTGGCAGCACTGTGGATGGGGACTCCCAGGTTGCTTAGGGGTGCTGATGTCACTGGGAGGTTGTGGGAGCCGATTTGGGCTTGCCCTTCTACAGCTGGAAGAGTCCTGAATCACAGCAGCTCAGGTGCTGGTCCCATCCCTCCGGGTCTGCAAGGGGAACCCACATCCTCCGTGGAAAGTGCCAGGACTCTGCCCTGATGCCCCCTGTGCTGGGAGGGGAGGATGCAAACCCTCACAGAAAGAGGGTCTGACCCCCCAGGGTGATGGGGTCAGGGCTGAGAGTCAGCCTTGCAACCAGGGCAGGAGCACCAGGAGCTGCTAACACGGATTTGTTGCGGCTGGGATCTGCTGCTAGGAAAACTGCGACTCTGGCAGAGAGGGAGGATGGTGAGTGTCTCTGCGTCTGCTCTGCTCCCCTGCCTTTCCCAGTGCTGCAGGGAATAGAAAACGTGCTCATGCAAATAATTCCTGCGTCCCAGCCAGCCCAGCTGGTCTGCTGCACCGAAGCTGACGGCTGTCCCAGGGAGATGATTTTATATGAATTTCATCCAGCCAAATATTTATTCCATTAAATTACATATCAAAAACACTGACCAGGCTGCAAATGCTCCCACTAATGGCAGAGGCAGGCATGGAGTGGCCTGGAAGAGGAGTTTCTATTGATGGGGAGGTGGCGTGAGAGACAGGGGAAGATCTGAAGAGCAGCTGGCCAGCTGCTGCCTGCAGATCCCGATCTCGGGAGAGCATCACCCTCTCTCTGGGATTTTCCATTTTCCTGAAGTCTCTCTGACTTCTGTCACTAATCAGAAGGCCTGGAAATGGCCCATGAAAGCAGCTATGGCCCCAAAAGTTGTCCCTGTATGCTCCCAGCTCAAATTAGTTCAGGCTGAAACATCAAGGAGAGATGCAGGCAGCAGTTGCCACAACAAGAGCAGCCACAGCCCTGCTCTCGGAGCTCTGTGGGCTGCAGGGAATCTCAGGGGGTCCCTCCTCTGGCCTTGCAGTTGCTCAGCGTGGCTGGAGAGCAGATACCCTCCATGGGGCTGAGCCAGCTCCCGAACCCCGGGGTTGTTGCAGCTGCAGCTGCTGCACAGCAGCCGAATCCCTGCACCTCTCCAGAGAGCTGTCCCTGCGCATCTGACCACAACCCGCACCAGAAGCTGCCTCCAGCCTCCCAGCCTGGCAGCCAGACCTGGCCCCATGCTTGGCTGTGGCCAGCCAATGTCCCAGGGACTTTAGTTTAATCCTGAGTGGGCGCCTGGACTGGAAACTTGTTGGCTGCAAAGAAGTTTTGCCGCTGCTCAAAGGCTTCGGACTTTTCCTTCCCTGCAAAGCGGCTAGGTTTTTCTGCAAGGCTCAGAGACGTGCTAATTGCTCCTGCGTGTGGACACACTGCTAATGGGAGCTGACAGGCAGTTGCGCTGGGCAGGTAATGCTCTGCCCTTGGCTGGAGCCATCTCCCGTGATGCCTGGGGCTGAACACGGCCAGTGAGCTCTGCTCTGGGGCTGCTGGTTTCCTTGTCTGCTGGAGCGGGGAGCTTGGGGAGCCCTGACAGCCGGCATGGCAGTGACCCCACTCCTGCCCTATACTGCCAGGGAGACATGTCCTCCTCACTGCTGCCCAGTGCCACCACTGCACCCTGACCATCTGGGCCAGCCGGGCTAGCAGGGGGCCTCTGTCCCCATCACCCTCCCGGCCATACGTTGCAGCGGTTGGGTATGTATAGCCAAGGAATATGGCATTGTCACCAGAGAGCAGGGTCACTGCCTAGGGAAGCAGCAGCTCAAGTCAGGCACGGAGGCATCGCCCAGCCCCGCACATCCCTGCTCCGCACCCCTTGCTGTGGGAACCAACCGCCCCAGCACTAGTACCTGGTCGGCAGGACGGCAGCGTGGTCCCCAGCTCCTCGCTCCTCCACACCCCTGATGCGTCGCATGTGTAGGTGCCTGGAAGAGAGCAAAGCATTAGCTGGGCTGTGGCCCTGGCATGAGGGGGTGTCTTTTGCAGCCCAGATGTTGCCCTTTGAACCCTTTTGCAGAGCAGGAGGTGACCTCCCTTTTACGCTCTCTGTACTCCATTCCTTGGGGGGCCCTGGCAGCCCTGTCCCCAGCGGGGGACATGCCACCGTCCTCAGTTTCATTGCCTTCTGGAAGGCTGTGCTGCGCCCTCAGCCTTGTCTGGGAGCTGCCACCCCATTAATGCTGCCAGTGCCCATTCTGCTAATGCATCCCGGATACTGGGACCAGATGCACAGGGCCAGCGGGTGTGCAGGGGGATATGAACAGGGAGGCAGGAATGTGAGGAAATCCTTTGGCTTTGCTTGCTGAGGCAAGAGGAGGAAGAAGGGCTGGGGTGTGGTGTGTGCACAGCCCTTCTGCTGCCCAGAGCTGGATCTGAAGGGTGTGGAGACCTGTGGTGCTTGGGAAAGCACCTTGTGGTGTCTTTGTGGTTGTGGACCAGGGCGATAAGGTGGAAGCCCAGTCTGCTGTTTGTTCAGCTTTGGTTACTCTGGACATTTGGGTGCTGGGATGGGAAGCCTTGTGGAGCCCTTTCTGGGGCTGCTGGACCTGGTGCTCTCTCCAGCAGCAGCTTCTTTCACAGAGGCACAGAAAATTTCATATGCTGCAGGGAGCAGATGGCAGGGTGAGAAGGCAGAGTGCAGGAGAGCAGCAACACTGCTCTGCCAAGGCTGCAAAACACGTGGACAAAGCACCAGGCAGTGCTAACTCCATCCTACCTCATTGTGGAGCTGGATGTGGCCAGTCTGACAATCCAGGCAGTGCAGACGCAGGGTACCGTGTATGTAGGCTACATCCACAGCCTGCTGCTTGCAGAGCATCCCGGAGCAGCCATCCCAAACTCCCCCCGCTTGCAAACGCCATGTGCAAGGCCATGTACCCACCCGCACCGTGCCGTGGGGACGCGGCCCAGCCCCACCGCTCACCGGTGCTGTTGGGGGCCATATGGTAGTAGGGGTGCTGGCAGTGGTACTGGATGGCTGCTCGGTAGGTGGTGAGGTTGTTCCTGGAGGAGAAGGTGACAAAGCCATGCTCCAGCTCCGGTGGCGCTTTGCAGTCAGCAACTGAAAGCCAACACAGAAGTGGGGGTTGAGCTCTGCTTCTTGGGGTGTCCAGCCAGCCAGCAGGTAATGCTTGGGCTTTGGCATGTGATGATGGTCCCATGGGGCAGAGCAAGGGCCCGTATAGTCCTGTATCCCCTTTCTCTAGGGCACTGCAGGGGGCACAGCCCGACACGGCCTCAGATGGGAGCAGGAGGCTGTCCCCAGGCAGGGCAGCCTGGTCCCCACCATGGCCACCCTGCAAAGACAGGGCACATGTCTGGCACCACTGAACGCCAGTGGTATGGCTTGCCCGCAGGCTGTGCAGCTAACACCACTCACGCTGGTGGAGACCCCGGTGCTGGGAGCCCCTCCTGAGCACTTCATTAGTGCAAGATCTCTCTGCTATACCTTTGAGAGGGGAAGAAACCTGCACTGGCAGGTGAGAGCCATTGGGAGATGCTCCCAGAGTATGTCTTTGCATCCCTTACCAATGGACAGGAAAAAGCAGGCAGTGATTCACTAACCTACCCCATACATTAGGGGTGCTCCTCTATGCGCAAGGCTTCACTGAGAGCATGGCCCCATCTCTCCTTTTCTGGGTCTTGCTGACCAAACAGTGCTGATAAGCATTTACAGCTCAGGCTGAGCAACCCTACGTCCTAGCTGTCCTGCGATGGCAAGAGATGGGGGACGTTGAGAACGTGGTTTGCCTGGTCTGCAGGCAGGGTGAAGGCCAGCAGACGTGGGTGAGATCCCACCTGCTCCATCCCCCAGGACATGGGCAGGTTTGGCTCTGCTTCACCCATCCCTGGTGTGGGCTCAAGGTCTGGTGGAGGGAGAAGGATTTCCAGGGTGCCGTTGCCCTTTCCCATGGCCTGTCCATGGTCCCCTTTTTCCCCAACATCCCTCACAGTGCCCTGCCCAGCCTCGCCTCCCCAACTTGTCCCCTGGATTGGGCTTGTGCCACCTACCCCAGGAAGGACCCCAGGCTGCAAGGTGGTTCATCTGCCAAAGCCAGGAGTCACCCTGTGGGAGCTGTGGCTCCCCACTGCGTGGGCGTTTCACAGCACGCTTGAGTGATGCCGTGCAGCCTCCTTCTGCCCCGTCCTGGGAAACCTGCCCCAGTGGAGGACGGGAACCGGGGTCTGATCCTGCCGGGAAATGCAGTGCTGCGGAGCTGGGTTCTGCCACATTTAAGATGAGGGGTTGAGTAGGGGATTGGTGACTTTGCAGAAAGCAGGTCCTGTGCATCAGGGATGATGTGAACTCTGTGGGTCTCCATGTGCTCCAGGGTGGGAAGGGGGCAAGGACAGGACCCCGAACTCCTCACGCAGTGAACCCAAGCTAACGAACAGACAATTCACTTGAAGCAGTAGCTGGCACCAGGGACATGTACCAATGCTCAGAATTAGCTAAATGCTTGGGTGAAAAAAGCCTGGTTTATGGCAAAATGCTGCAGCTCACTGTTCACCAGGGTCCCCTCCACCCCTCTGTAGAGACAGCAGGTGATGGGATGGGTGTGTGGGTGCACCCAGGTTGGATGGAAGCTCTGGGTACCCGTGGCTTGCAGAGGGACAGGAAGGGACACAGCCCCCTCTCATCAGCCCTGGGGGTCCCTGGTTGCCCTGAGCTTTCCTGCTGTCTTTCCACGGTGCTTGGGCACACAGCGCTCCTGAGCCACGGCGCCAGCAACCGTGGGACCTTTATAAGGTGCTGGGGAATCCTGGGGCTTGCAGGAAGGAGGGGATAGATGTTGGGGGACCAGCCTGGCTTGCACAGCTGCTCTGGGGTTGTTTATGGCTGCAGGGCAGCACCCACTGTCATGCCCAGCCCATCCCCTCCCTGTGTGTCCCACAGGCCTGGGGCAGGCCTGATGCCTGGAGAATGGGCTCCTGCATGGAGGTGTTGCTCCACCAGTGTCCTGGGTCCTG